>NW_010514029.1:2725-2927 GCF_000687285.1 Phaethon lepturus
CAGCTCGGAGCGAAGGATCATACGCTATAAAGCAAGGGTATGTTTGTGTAGCCTGAGTCAAGGGTGAGTGCCGTCCTCTCGGAAGAAAACTTCTTCGGCTTTGTTTCTCTTCAGCTCCCTGGCACGCAGGTCATCTTGGGGGTGGACGCGGTGGTGCTGTGGCCAGTGGTGGGGAACAGGGTTGGACGTTTTCCTTTGGAAA
>NW_010514030.1:0-404 GCF_000687285.1 Phaethon lepturus
GGTCTCACTATCTTGACTGGGAATTTGGACTTTCAAGATTAAATCTGAAGGACTCTGATTTAAGTATGAAGCTTTGATCCACCAGTTATCAACTATGTTGTCATTATTAGTTTCCTTTGTAGGTAGAGGGACCCCTACCAAGGAGATTCCTTCTCCCAGTGCCTCAGGCAAATGTGTACAAACCTAACAATCAGAAAAGTTCCATACAATAGTAACATTTCCTATTAATTGTCCAGTTTATTCCTAAAATTTTACTAAGCTGTTGTACTAGTGCACAAAAATGGGTACCTGTGTCTGAGGGTATTACTGCCAGAACTCCAAACCTAGGGATGATTTCGTTTAAAAGTATTCACGTTACCTCTCTAGCCTTATTGGTCCTACAAGGAAAAGCTTCTGGCCAGCCC
>NW_010514030.1:1131-1409 GCF_000687285.1 Phaethon lepturus
TCCAAATAGCTCCATGAGCATGTACCACTCCAAAGGCATATTTGGAGTCTGTCCATATGTTGACCCTTTTTCCTTTTGAAATTTCCAGTGCTCGGATTAAGGCAATAATTTCTGCCTTTTGAGCCGATGTTCCTGCAGGTAAAGGATTAGCTTCAGTTACCTTACCAGCAGTGGTTACCGCATAACCGGCCTTACGATGTCCTTGTCTCACAAAACTGCTTCCATCAGTGAACAGATTATTTTCGGGGTCCTCCGGCGGTTCTTCCTTTAAGTCAGGT
>NW_010514031.1:0-1232 GCF_000687285.1 Phaethon lepturus
GCACCGCCGGGCAGCAAGCGCCTCTCTGCCCGTCCCTCTCTGCCTCCGCGGCGGCCCCGAACCCACCGGGCAGGTCCCTCCCAGGGTCTCCAGAGGGATGCTTGGGTGCTGGCAGAGGTCATCCAGAGCCTGGCCAGAATAAATCCAGGGCTTCCCATGAGCAAAACCCCACGGCACTGCCAAACCTGGGGTGGGGGCACCCGCGCCACCTCCATGGAGGCTTGCGGGGGAATCTGGCCCGTGCACACCGCAAAGGAGGGGCCGGGGTGCCCAGCAGCCAGGGTTAGCCTTTAACCACCCAAAACACGGCACGGAGAGAGAGGAAATTCTTGAGGCATCTATTAACATAGAAAAAGTCGTACTTTACATTCGGTCCCACTTATGGCTTATAAATGATTACTGCACCTTTTAATAAATGGTTAATCAAGTGTTAGAGTCCAAACAAGTTGATGGGTTGCTTATTACCACGGTTTATAACCTTTTATGAATGCCTTCTGTCGATGTACTTATAAACATCCATACCACGTACTTCTCGTGTCTTGACATGTTGGTCACATCTGTTCAAAGTTTATTAACTCTTGAGCTGCTCGCTAAGGGCAGACCGGGAGGGATCCTACTATTTATCTGTATTGATCCCTGCGGCTCAGAAAGCACACCTGTGCGGGAGCTGCTGGCCGAGGGGCGACGTGGACATCCCCCTTCATCTGAAAAATGTTTGAAGCAAGCGGGATGCAGCCGCATCAGAAATAAGTCGGCAGCAGGGTGTTGCTCTTGCGGGCGCAGGGTTTTTTTGCCACTAGGACAAACAGCCAAGGGAAGTCGGTGGCAGATTCTTCCTCTCTTGAATCCATCGAGCTGAGACAGGATGTCGTCCTGGACCACTCACTCGAATCAAAACCACAAGTTACTGGGCTCAACGTGAGAGGAATTGGGTGAAATTCTCTGGCCTGTGAACACGGGAGGTCAAACAGGATGAATTAATGGGCTCTTCTGGCCTGGAAATCCACGGAAACATCCTTGGCCGTCGCTGTTCATGTGCAGCCGAAGCCCCCCTCGCGTCGTGTTGCAAGTAATGAAATGAAACTCTCAATAAGCTGAATAATCAGAAAACAATTTTCCAATAAAAGCGTCCCCCGAAATCTCCTTTTAAGGCAAGGACTGGGATTCCCACCGCCGAGCATGTTCCTGACGCCTCACGTTATTGTTCAGCTGCCCGGACCGGGGCTGGGCAG
>NW_010514031.1:1261-1626 GCF_000687285.1 Phaethon lepturus
CCCCAGGGACACCCCCTGCCACGCAGCCCCACCAGCCCCCCCGCTTCTGAGCCATTTTTGCCTTGATTTTTCCCCATTTGCCAGATGCTTCAGATAATTTTCCCGTTCAAAAAGCAAGCAGGGAGTACAAGGTGCCGTGGTCCCGCGTTTGCTCCAGTGTTTTTAACAGCCAGAGAAGGGATTTATGCATTAAGTGGATGGGACATTAAGTGGATGGGGACAGTCACAGCCCGGGTGAGAAGCTGGGTCCCCCCGGTCGCCTCAGATGCTCCTGGAGGATTTTTAATACCTAGCTGTGCTCTCCACTTTGCTCCATGGCCCCTCCGGAGCGCGTACCCCATCTCCGGCAGCAGGAGCATCTCCAG
>NW_010514031.1:1646-2272 GCF_000687285.1 Phaethon lepturus
GGCCTTGCCGGAGTGTGGAGAGACTGAGGAAATGTGAATGGTGGCAAAGAGCATTAAAAATACTTTCCTCTTGGAAAAAACAAAACCAAACCCAAACGATGCTTTTTTGGAAAGCTGCCTGAAATGCACCCGCAGCCAGCGCACCCCTGCCGCAGGTGAGCGGTGGGGGGACCGAGGGGACAGAGCCCGCACTGAGGCTGCGCTGGCCGTGCCGCCGTGGCCTGTCCCGTGTGCTGCTTCCATTAGCTTGAGCAATGAGCTGCCGGGGCAAGATCAGGACAGGTTTTTTCTCCAATGCAAACTCTGCCCAACAGTGGGAACAGTTGCTCTGAAAGCTATTTGGAGAAGCCGGAGATTTTGGGCTGGCCATGGGCTCCTAGGCAGGGAGCTGGGGCATGTGGGGGGCTTCCCTACAGTGCTTCTCCCACCCATTAGCTTGAGCAATGAGCTGCCGGGGCAAGATCAGGACAGGTTTTTTCTCCAATGCAAACTCTGCCCAACAGTGGGAACAGTTGCTCTGAAAGCTATTTGGAGAAGCCGGAGATTTTGGGCTGGCCATGGGCTCCTAGGCAGGGAGCTGGGGCATGTGGGGGGCTTCCCTACAGTGCTTCTCCCACCCCTGCCAG
>NW_010514031.1:2480-2702 GCF_000687285.1 Phaethon lepturus
GATGGGGGGGGCTTCCCTCCGTTCCTTCTCCCACTCCTGCCAGGTCCCGGTCTCCTGCGCCAGACAGTGAGGCTGTGGCTTGCAGCAGGGCGAGGATGCTTGCCGGCTCCCTCCCGTCCTTGAGGCTCAGCCATGGGGTGCTCATCCTGCCCGGGGGGAGGCAGCAGGACCTGGCCCAGCCTGGCTGCTTTGTGCCCCGCTCCGGGTACAGCTCGGCCACGG
>NW_010514031.1:2731-2993 GCF_000687285.1 Phaethon lepturus
TGTCGGGTCCTGCGTGCCGCGGTGTGCTGGGAGGCTTTCCTCCGCACCGAGGTGCTGCCGCAGCCGGCTGTGCCCCGAACGCCGGCCGGGTGAAACAGCAAGCAGGAGAAACATGAGGCAAAAAGAGGGGAAAATCCAAAGGGACTTGGTGTGCCGATCCCCCGCGAGCCCACGTTTCTGGGTGCAGCTCCTTGTGATTCAGGTGGGCTAAAGCATGGAGCACCCCTCCCTCCCATGGCTGCACCATCCTGCCGTGGGCAGG
>NW_010514031.1:3063-3315 GCF_000687285.1 Phaethon lepturus
CGTGGGCAGGGATGTGCTGCGGGGGTGATGCTATGGGAGGGAGTTTGGGGGTCAGGACTGTCCTTGGGTGCCCATGTCCAGCACAAGCAGCAGCCGTGCTGGCTCTGTCCTGGGTGGGCAGGGAGCACTGCGGGACTGGGAGCCCCTTGCCGTGGGGGCTGCCCCCTCATCCTGCCCCACGGGGACCCACCTCTCATCCCACCCCGTCCCCCCCTCCTGCCCCGCAGGCGCATCCTCTTCCCCGTCAGGGCT
>NW_010514031.1:3333-3599 GCF_000687285.1 Phaethon lepturus
GCGCTGCTGTTCACTTCTCAGATGGGAAACCAGCCCCAGCCCTCCCTCCGCGCTCCAAAGAAAAAACCAAAAACCAAGAGAGGAGAGAAATAAACAAACAAATCCCTTCCCTCTCCTGGCTTGGCATCTGCTCGCAGTCCTTCCATTATTAATTAGAGAAGCTGCCGGCATTATTAGCAACAAACCGCTCCTAATGAAGTTCAGAGCCGCAGATCCAGGAGGGGCTCCCAGACACCGCTTTTCAGAAACCTTAATTAAATTCACTG
>NW_010514031.1:3975-4384 GCF_000687285.1 Phaethon lepturus
TTCAAGGCCTGGGAAGGCGGGGGGCACAGGGGTTTCAGGCCTGGAGACCTGCTGCAGATGGCCTCTTGTCCCCCCTGTCCCCACCGGGCAAATAACCTCGCTGGGGGTCCCACAAGCGACATGATGAAAGCTAGCCAAGCTATGGCCACGTTCCCTTCGGCAGGTCCGGCACGGGCTGCTCTGCACCGGCGGCGCTCAGAGATCCTGCTGCTTTGCCTTGGGGCTGGGACAGCTTGTGTTGGGATGCGGCTGTGGCAGAGGTTTTTTGGGGAAGAATGGTTTTCACCCCAAACTTCAAAAGAAAACAAATCCTCGCGGGAACCCTCTCCACTGATTGCTCCCCTTCTGATACAGGAAGGGCTGAGATAACAGCCCTGAAGAGCAAGTGCAAAACCTGCCCAAAGCTGGA
>NW_010514031.1:4514-22778 GCF_000687285.1 Phaethon lepturus
CCCGCGCATCTTTTCCCTTCCCTGACACCCTCACTCTGCACACAGCGATCTCCCTCCGCCCCCCCCCAGATATTCCATCCTTCCTCTCTCTGACCTTAAAGGAATTTATTACTTAGGAGTGTAAAAAGATTACTGCAAAATCGTTCTGTGTTACTGGGAAATCATTGCAACATTAGCTCAGTAATATATTTTCAGAAGTGTTTGCTGTGTCTCTTCTCCGACATATTCGGTCTCCGTGCACACATCCACACCCCCGCAAATCCCGCTGAAGCCAAGAGGCGCTTGGCAGAGGCCCGGAGCGTGGACCTGACCGCCACTCACCCCAGCTCCCTCCTTCCCGTGTCAGCGGACATGGTTGCCATCCCTTGGCCGACCGGCCGCATCCTCAGACCCACGTGCAAGCGCTCCCCATCCTGGCTTGTCCAAATGGCATGGAAAAGCCCGGCTGTCAGGGTGCTTGGGCTGCTCCAGCTCAAGGGGTTTCGCCAGCAGACGGGAGAGGGGAGCTTGCAGGGGATCCTGCACTGGCAGGGCCCGGGACCGGCCATTTTGCCGAGTTTTTTTGGGAAACAGAAGATCCCTTTCTCTCCCAGGCTAGGTGAGAGACCCTGCTCCCCCAGGGCCGGAGGGCGAAGATGCCAACGAGGAATGGTGGAGGGGACGGGCTGCCGGGCCGAGCAGGAGGCAGGTGGTCCTGCCGAGTCGCCCGCAGAGAAGGACACCGACAATTCTGCAAATACGTTTAATGCACTTAGAATACACGGGAGGGAAAAAAACGTTTAGTGATTCACAAAAATATTACAAAAAGTCACGTGCAGGCGAAACACACCCAGCACTGCAATAACAATGTAAGAATTTACATTAGAAACTAATATAAAATATTTAAAAACCTCTGCTAGTTTAGCTTTCCATTTGTTTTTTGTCTTTTATAAAAAAAAGAGGAGGGAGGGGGAGGAAAGGCCATCTACAAGGTACTGATACACTGGCTGCAGAAACGCGGGCTCCTTCCAGCCCCGTCAGTAGTGTCCCCGGGCTCCTCGCTAGGGCTCCTCGCTCGACACGACCCCGCGCACGCAGACCGCACACACTCGCACACGCACACGGGTGAACTACAGAAAGGTTCACTCCGGGCTGCGAAGGCAGCCCCTGCAGCCAGGGTTCACTGTGGTCCCGGTCACCGCTCGTGTCCCCCGCCCTGGGAAGCTTGCCTTTCCTCTAGGTTTTGCAGAAACTGTCCAGCATACAAAACAAGTAGTGTCCCCAGTGAGTGGCAAAACCTCCATCCCTTTAAAAAAAGGGAAAAGTGTCCGGGCTGGATGAGATAAGGGGCTTGAATGACTAGACTTGGGTTTGGAGCGTGACTGTGGCCAAACGCAGAGCACCGGGACTCCAGGGCTGGATGGGTGCAAGGGGCATCCCGGCACGGGGGCCAGGGCGTCGGAACAAGCCCCCAGCGGGATGCCACCTGCTTCCACGGGGCTGCAAATTGCTGCTTCGGGGAAAGCCAAAAGCCGAGAACAAAAGGGCCCGGAGTCCCCCAGCCCGTGATCAGTCACTGCCGGGACGACACAGCCGCTCACACCCGCCTCCCCTTCCTCCGCCCCCCGCGGGTTTCGCAGCCCGCTTGCTGCCGCAGGAGGAATGGCGCGGGAGCCTCGTCGCCAGCACCGCAAAGTCCTTCTGCGCTTCTGTGCCCATCCTGCCCGCAGCATTGTCAACACATGCCGTGTTTATGTAGGACCTACCGCACACGGAGACAGCTCGGTCCCTCCCACACTCGCCGCTCGTGCAGCGGAGGGTTTCCGGAGCCGCACTTTCGCTGCAGTTGGGCCCCAGGGAATGGAACAAAGGAGCCATTTTCATCTCCAGCCTCGCTGGGAGTGGAGGGAGAGGGCGAGAGAAAAGAGCAGTGTTTGCAAAGCACAACAATCGGCAGGAAATTTTCCTCCGGCTTTTGGAGGTTGGTTTTTTTTCCTCTCTCTCTTCCTCTTTTAAAAGAGGGGAGACATAGCATCAGGACGTGTAAAAACAACCAGGCACTGGCCAGCCACATCTGCCATGTGCAGCCCCTTCTGGGACGGTGTTTCTTTCCCGCTATCGGGGCCCTACGAGCGGAACGGTGAACGATGCCGCGGCCTTTCGGTGAGGGAAAGGGCTACCTTCACAGCACACTACAAATGATGTTTCTGAACTGACGTGCCACTTACAGTGATTTCATGGTCTGTCAGCGATTTTAGGGGAAACAGAATCATGGTAGAAATGAAGAGGTGGTGAAGCACGATACGCGACAGGTTCACTGCCTGAGAGACAGGTCGACACACGGCCGGGTTTAAAACACATTTGCAACCTCAGGCTTATTCTCCAGTTGAAATTTTGGACTCATGTTGAATACAAGGGATGTTTTTTTAAAGAAAAGAGAACAAACAGACACTGCACAACAGAAAGAATGTTATAAAAACAGCAGGTTGCTACAGAGCTCATTAAAAACTGCCACAGTCCCAGAGACCTAAATGCAGCTTTAAAATCTTGGGAGGTGAACCCCACCGGCAAATGTGCATTTCAAGATTGTTTTGGATACAGTTTGGCTCCTGCGCAGGCTGGCGTTTATCGATAGGGACAGACGCACAGAAAGGGATTCCTGGTTGCTCGACAATTCATCTGCCCTCGTAGCTTCCCTCATAGGGAGAATTAAGGCACAATATATACTCTAAACGGAGGGCAGTCACGTAGAAGACCAAGTCCCCAGGAGGTGGAAGGGTTCTCATGGTGCTGGACCCCCTCCTCACCTGGCCACGATGGCACAGGGGCTGAAGCTCAAGACTTTATACAGCGGAGCCACAGGGTGCAAGGCCATGCTCTGGGCTAGGGGGAAATCGGACACATGTGTCTAAGGGTCTCCTCCCGCCTGAAGGTCTGTGGATCTCTTCTCCCCACCTGACATGATGCTGCCTTGCCCTGGCCAGACACAAGCTGGCAAAGCAGGTCATGGTCTCTGGATGCCTACCGAGGAGGAGGGAGTAGTCATTAGGACAGACAAGCAGCCAACCCGCCATGATTCCATGCCGACCCGTCATCTAACCCAGCGTCCTGTGAAGCATGCAGTCAGCCAAACATTTTACAGTGAAGCATCTGAGAAAAGTTTTTGTGAGGAGCTGAGGGGACATTTGACAAAGGGAAGGGACGGTGGGTGAGCAATAAAGCTCGCTCAGTGACCAGCCTGGAGGTTCTCATGAGGGGCAGCCAAGCACCAGCTCCACTCCCCACCCCATGCTAATTAAAATAACAAGTAAGACCCAAGCAGCCACATTACCACTCCCTATCTTTGACGCAACCTCAGATGCAGCTAACGCAGCCATCTGCAGTCTCCACCATCAGCAGTGGGTACAGGCCAGGGAGTGAACATGCAGTGGGATGTACGTGGTTGGCTGCTTGCGCTCGTGCAGGACCTCACTAGGTCCTAGCATGGAAATGAGGACTTGCCTGCTTCATGCTGTGCTGAGGCCCTGATGATTTCAACTGCTGATTCTCTAGCTTCCCTGCACCCATGCGAGCTCCCCTTGCAGCGCCCAAGATGCTGCCTTGAAGAAGCCTGAGCTGTGGGTGCAGGGGGCAGGCTGCTAACCACACAACCTCTTCCCTAGCCATCTGCCCCCCCCAAGCCAAGCATCGCTTTCAACTGTTTGGTTTTTTTTAAAAGCTACATCCCCTAAAGTATTTCTACTGGTCACAGAAAAACAACACAACCCCCACTTCTTCAAAGACCATTTGATGACCCGATGGTGTCGTTTCAAAAGCCATCCAAGAGCAACTGAATATTTGAAGTGAAGAGCTTCAGAATATCATTTCAAATCACTGTTGGCAAATCTATGTACAGTAAAACCAATATATCACCATCCTCAAAGACATTATACACAGCAGGCATCACTTATCTAAGCCACTGAAAATACCACTGTGGATCACACCAGGTACAAGACTGACTGCTCCGCTCAGATTGTATCCCACATACTTTAATACTGAAACTATACATTCCTTCTCCTGTTTTTAATCACGAGCTGAGAGGGAGAGTAGTCCTGGCTTTTGGGACTTCTCTTGTTTCAGAATTGCTGTCACATGTTGGATTTCAAGGCCTTGTGGGTCTGCCATAAGGCTCTTCACGTTTGGAAATATCCCTATCAACTAGCATCGCAAGATTTCTCCAGGAGGGAGAAAACCTGTACTCACTGCTTCTGAACTGCACTCATTTCCATCCAGATCACTATCTTTAGCCAACACAAGCCTCACAGGTTTTGGTTTCATACAGTCCTGCTTCAGACCTTCTACAGAATCTAGAAAAAATCAGCACCAGCAGACCTGTTGTCTCAGCAGGTTTGGGCTAGAAAAATACTGTGGCCTTTATTAACACTGATGCATTTCCCTTTTTCAAACTACTTGCTCACTAAAATACAAAGGTTTCTTTTCCATTTCCTTCACACACAGGCATGTCCCTCTTGCTCCAAGATGAAAAAATCCAAACTTGAGATCTCATTTACTTGCCAATGAATAAACTTTTGGCATGGTTGCAAACTTGATGTGAATCAGGGGTGGGGAGGTCCTGTGGGTGCACAGCTCTTCACGATACTGAGTTACATGCAACTTTTCTTATTCTTAGATAACTGTTGAGGGGCAGCAACACGACCTTGGAGCTTAAGGGCTGACTTTCACCAGTTTCTCTCTTATAGTTGGTCTAACAAAAAGACAGAGATTTCTATTTTAGCAGTTCTCTAATATTTTTCCCCTTAATTAGATAGGAATATTTCATTTCCTTCCCTTCAAACCTTCCCCTCAATTGTTATCTGGCTACCAGCAAAGATCTGTGAGAAACTGTCTCAGAAACAGAGATTTCTGGCATGCCACCTGTTCATAACTCAAATACACAGAACTATATATAAATACATGACATGGAACAAAAATACACACACACAAGGATACTGGGTGGATTTTCAAATGCATTCAGCGTGTTCCCTCTGAAGTCAATGAAAAACCAACCCAGAGCGTCTTGATGAGAGTAAATATGGTGAGGAAAACATACACATAAGAAAGGCAGAACTGGAGCACAAACCAGCTCAGAGGAGGTGCTTTCCCTGCGTACAGCGCCACATCCCTGCTGCGAAGGCTCAAAGAGTTCATAGGGCAGGAGGTCCTAAGCTTTCCAGATGTGTGTCAGAGCTCAGAGAGGGTCTGATGGGCTTCTCTCTGCCCCGTGCTGATCTCTGTAGGAACAGCAACAATTGACCTTCCAAATGTCCCTTCTCCACTAAGATGTGGATTTTAAGCTCCTTTTAATGAGAGCTAGCATCTGGAAACAAGGAAGAGCAGCCAGCATTGTGGCAACGGGCCAGCTCTGCTGCAGGCACCCCCAGCAAGCTCGTACAAGAGCAGTCCATGGGCTACTGTTGGCGGATGGCTTTGGGACAAAATTGTAGTTGCTGCCCTTGCCTTTTTCCCCGACTGACACAATCGTCTGTTTGTTCGTTATCTTGTGATGGGACACTTGGGCATGTCATTTTTGAAGCTGGACTGGTACATTTTCATGCTGCTTTCTCGCCCACACTGTCCCCTGCATATACATCTACAATGCAGAAGGGATGCTTAGTGCTAACCAGGACAATGAAAACTGGCCAAGAGATCCCACGGATGAATGCAGTCTGCCACAGCACAGAAATCACTCTGGCTGGCACATGCAGATATCTGAAAGTTTGTTCTTTCGCAGCAGGATTTTAAGATGATCCTCTGAGTTCAGACAAAATGACAAACTCATTTACATGTAAATTGCTTTCGTAGCTTTGCAGAAAGGAAGGTTCTGCCGAGCAGTGTTGGACCCTGCATTTGGCCTGCCTTAAATTATAATATAACAACAATTATAATAATACAAATACTACTTTGTACACAAAGCACGCCCTCCCCTGCAAACCCTGGCATGCTTCGGTAGGTCCTACAGCCTTCTAGTCAATAATCACCCTCTCTGCACAGAGACACATTGAGTGACTTGCCTCAGGCCACAGAGGAATTCTGTAGCAAGTCCAAGGAAAGCTTTGTGGCTCCTAAGCTCTGCTTCTTGACCAGCATTAACAGCCTCAAATATATGCAAAAAACATCAAAGCTGACTGTGCCAGGAAGAAATTAAATCAGAAAACAAACAGAAAACCAACCCTGAGGTACTGCAAGGCCTCCTGGACTTCACTGTTTGATCAGGGGAGTTAAGTGTTAAAAGCTTTTGTTACACTTGTATTACGATCACACAGCAGTTGCCCATAAATCGCCAAGTTAGCTTGTAGGCAGAAAGGGGTGGAAGGAAAGCTGCACCTCCCCTGACAAGGAGTGAAGAGTTGTCACCAAAAGACAATGGGCAGAGGAAGGCTGGGGAATACGCATCAGAAACAACCTGCAACAGCAGCAGGGGGTAAAGCCTGCAGAGTTTTGCTGCAGCATATCCACAGGGGCCAGCATCTTGATGCAGAGATAAAACCTGACCCTGCAGAGACCATCTCCTCCGCACACCATGTTTTGCTCCAAGGAGGAAGCCACAGGGGTCTAGAGAGAGGGTCTTTTCAAACTGATTTTGAAGCTTTACAGTTCAAATCTATCTGAAAGGAGGGATGTCAGCAACAACAAGAGCCACCGCAGTGAAGCTAGAGGGAAAAATGGAGCTGCACTAGGGCACAACCCTGCTGGAACAGGGAGAATAGTTGGCTTTATTGAGGCTGAGTCTCCTCTCTGCTGTGCCAGGGCAATGGAGATCTCCATTTCATATGCTTTCAAGCAGCCCTCTGGATCCTGCAGAGCTGCTGAAGTTGTCCCTGTGAACAAATGGTCCTTTCTAGCTTCTGAAATTCTGTACAATAGCAAGGAAAAAATACTTGACAGTATCTCTTTAAAGATAAACACACTGTAAACAGGAGATCTCCCCCGCCCCAGTAGCTTTCTTCCTCCTGCTTGTGCAAAACCAGAGGTTGTGACCTTCCCTGGGGTTCAGGCACAAGGACAGGATGTGCGAGAATAAAGTTGCCTCTGTTTGCAGCGATACCATAGCTAATAGCACCAAGACCAACACTTAAAACATGCCTAATTTGAGGGCAGGGAGGATCTGAGTTTGTTTTTCTTGACTGAACTAGAAAGTTCATCTTTAAATCTGTTCAGCTTCAAGCATGTGAGCTTTTGGCCTCCTTTAAACAGGGGAAATACCATTCTGTTTCTGAAAAGAAAAAAAAATAGCACATGGAAGAACAGTTCTGCAGTCAGTAAAAGTTTGGCTAACAAAAGGACTCCAGAGTCACGTAAAGAACATTTAATCCATGGATTATAGGCTCGCACCTGGCAGAAATGCATGTGTAAATACAGGCGTGCAGAGCGTCTACACCCTGGGCTAAGGCAGAGGGGAGTTCTGTAGCTAGGAGAGAGAAAGGATTCTTACTACTTATTTTCATAGTTAAATATTTCTCACTCGCACTCACACATACGCAGGCTGTTCCCAGAGAGCTCAGCCTTGGGAAGGATAAAGGAAAGGGCTCAGTTCGGTCTGGGCTGGTGCTGAGTAGCTCCTCTTCTGTTTGCAGTGGTTGTGCAGCAAACTCTTTTATTTGCAGGCAGAGTTTTTACTGCATTAATTATCCTGTGAGTCACTGGGTAATGGACAGTAACTTGGCTCTCCCAGTTGTTAGGAGGGTGTAATTCAGCTCTAATGCAGTGGGTTGTCGAACACGGCATCTGGCAAGATGGAAACTTTCAGTTTCTTTTCAGGCCAGCTGTACTCCTTTGGAAGTTTAAACTGTAAGACAGTAAAGAGAAACAGTTAATGTATATCACTGCAACCTAACCCACAGAAAAAACCAAAATCGTTGCAAAGGCAGGCAGCCCCATGTTGTTATTATTTTTTAAAACAAGAGCCCACTAAGAAAACATTTCCCCATCAGTATGTTTTGGACAGCAGTGGACATTAGATAATGTGGCCTGTGCCTCAGCTGCCAAAGTAAAGTTCTGAGATTTCAGCCCAAGCACTGTTTATTTCATCAGACGGATTCTGGAGGGTTTCTGCCGCCATCACCATTTCCCCTCCCCGACCTCTCTGCAAATCGCAGTGCAAGGATCTCCCCCCCGCACCTGACCATGTGCCTTTCCTTTCACCTACCCCAGCCCTCAGAGCTCCCCATTTTCTTTAAAGGCAGACTTATGGCAGCTTTCAAACTCTTGCTCGTACAGGCTGGGATGTAAGAGAGCTAGCACAGCTCTGCCGGGTGACAGGCTTGCAAATGGCCATCACCTTTGGGAGGGCAAACTGTGTCACCCTGGCTGGGGACAGCCAGCGTGCCTGAACAGCATTTCTGCTCCAGCCCTACCCACCTCTGGTACAAAGGCTTTGCAGAGTGCCTGTACAATGCCTCATATTCACACAGGCACTCAGCTGCTCAGGCTGTTTTGCAAACATTGATTGAAGCACAGGGAATGGAGGTTTTTTTGCCCCAGTCTGGTTTACATAGCACTGTCTCTGGCCAGTGTTTCCCAAACACGGCAAGTACACTGGTCCCATCCCAATGTCGCTCCAGGGCACGCCCCCTTAGGCTGGGAAGTCATCTCAACATCTCGATCCCAACCAAGACTGTGTGGAGGCAGAGGTCTAAGGAGCCTTACCACCAACGCTCCTCACAACCACCTTTGACTAGGACCCATGCATTCACAGAGATCAAAAACAGCTCTGTGGGGGATGTGGGAGGTGGGGGCTGGAATCCCTTAGGCTACAGATCTGCCCCACAGCTGGATGGCAACCAGTTCTGGACAAGGATTTCATGCAATCCCAGTGCCCAGCCTGAGGGTCCAAAACACGTGGGGGCCAGCTCTGGAAGCCAGTTCGCAAGATGATTTTGTTTATAAAACTCTGCTGCACCCATGGTATAGCACTGACATATCGCCTGACACTGCGATAGTCCCTGACACCCCAACAAGACTCTCAGGGAAGAATCTCACCAGGATCCCACATGACCAGTGACAATCTGACCTGGAGGCAGCTAATTCAGAAGGGTTAGAGATACAGGGGTCCTCTTCTAGGAGAATCCTCAGACCAAGGCCAGCAGCACCATAAGCTTCCCTGGGGCTACATGAATTAAAGAGTTGGTGCAAGGGGACAGTGACCTGCAAATCATCCATCTTTATCCGATTACTTGTCTTTCTTCCCATAAGCACTCTGTTTCTGAAGGACATTAACACATGCTCAGTGGCAGGTTCCTGCTAAAGGAGATCCCCTCCAGCCGCCTGCTCCACAGCAAGGGCGGCTCTAACATGAATTTGGTCCTGACCTTGCTCCATTTGCAGCTCTGTATGAGGGTAACCTGCTGTTGGTATCCATGGACCTTAGTATGCCAGGCTGGCGGTTCAGGGTCTGACCCATGATCTTGGGGCATGGCAAGAGGATCGTTCAGGATAGTGGTTACCATAAACTCCCACTCTTTCTCCTCTAGGAAACATAAACAGCCCAAATCCCACCTATGGTGGTTTTTTTTAAACTCAAACTCTGCGTGTATCTTGAACTATATAATCTAGTGGCCCCACATTGCCCAGGGGATTCTTCTGAGTTCAATGTCTAGGGTGTGTGAAAAACTTTGCTAAAGATACTCAGATCATTCCACTTAATTTCACTTAACACAGGTGGCTCTTTAGGCAGCAAAGCCTTGCAGCACTTGGTTCTACCACATGATTATCATCAGCAACAGCCAGGGCTGTTGAGGAATGCCTTCAGTTAGCCCAAACTGGGATCCTCCAAGTTACAAATCCTTGGAGGAATCTGGATGCTGAAAGATCACATTTTGTCTCAAGTATTTTTCTTTTTATAAACAGGAGTGGTTCCAAAGCAATCCTCTTGGAGAAGTCATCCTTTGCATTTGTTTTTCACTTTTTAATTTAGCAGTGTCACAGCAACTCAGAACCAAGTGCCCAGTTGCTATGCCAGGAGCTGCCATGCCCATTGCCTCCGTCTCTCAGCGGAGAGCGAAGGAACATGAGCTGTCCAAAGCCTTAACTAAAAGGCCTTCAAACCAAAGTGCTCCTGGGCTTCCATGTCACTAGCAAAAATGAGCTTTGGATTAGGTTTAACTGGATAAAAGCTGGCCTGAAAGTCACTGCACAGCCAGCAGCGTGCTCCCCTCACTCACACAGTGAAAAACACTCTGGCATTAAATCAACTCTGGATTAAACAATTAGAGCCCTGAGATTTTCCTGGGGGGAGGGGAGCAGGGCGAGAGATGGGAGGGCTGCTCTACAAGCCGGGGAAAGTTTCTTTAGAGTCTGCAGGGAGCTGTAAAAAATGGGATTAAAAATATAACATGTCATTTCTGCCACTGCTCTTTGAAGTCAAGCAGAATATTTATATGGCATGCATGGGAGAGAGGGTGTTAAATGTTCCCCAGGAAGAGATCACATGGCAGGGGGAAGTTTAGCACTGCACAGCAAAGCTTTATAAAGCTCCTTTGGCTGCTGCTATAACGCTTCCAAGCTGGTGATGGTCCTCCGCATGCCGTGCAGAGGCAGCAGGTAGAGGCCAGGTAGCAGATATGAAAAAGCTCCCATCTGCTCCCCAAACCCCAAAAAGGGGGCCACTACAATAGATTGTTCAGCAGAAAATGTGCTGCCACTGTCTTCAGCCTTTCTGAAAGTGGGGAAGGTGATGTGCCTGGAGCTGCTGCCAAGGACCGCATGTATGGCATGGAGGTAACCCTGCCGCCTGGCCCAGGTGCTGCACCGCTTTGATCCGGGGTGCTCAGATACCACGTTAGGAAAGATGCTGGTGGAAGGGAAATGCATAGTCTCCCTTAATACCCATCCCTGCCCTGTATTTCTTGCACTCCCTTCTCTCAGTGCCTTAGTTTTCACGGCAGATGTGAAGGTTTAGCAAGGCCTCAAGTCTATGGGGCAGGGCTGCAGCCTGCAAGCTGAGGGGAGGATCAAAGGCAAGCTGCAGGATGGGCTGAGCTCTCTGGGACAGTAAATGGGAGATATGGCAATGATGCAGCCTTACTTCCTCTGGAGAATTCAGATCTTCCAAATCTTCCAGCATTCTCTCTACAAACTCTTCGGTCAATAAGATCTGCAAAGGAAATACAGTAGTTTACGCCTTTACACTCCTAGTTTTAGCTAACTGCCAAGAAACAGAACAACTTCTGCAGAGAGCACACTGTACCAGCTCGCTCCTTCCCCCATGTCCTTCTTTCCCGCAATAAAAAGGTTTGAGGGCAAGGAGCTCCTAACTTTGCCTCCCACCCCAACCACTGAAAAAAAATGTTAAAATTATACAGCAGTCTTTTTTGACCCTCAATTATCTTCCTCTAAAATTAGAGGCTTGGCTTCAGACAGACAGAGTGGGGAAGGAGGAAAAGGGGTCAAGATAACAACTGTTGGAGAGACAGCGAGAGACAGAGCCACTTTCATCTGATCCACTGAAGTTAAGCTCACAGATTAATCAGGAAACAGCAGCGTAGGGAGAGCCTGAGACCCGTGCAGAGACAGTGCTCTGGGCACGGGCAGTGCAGCACGTTGTTCAGATGAACCAGACGCTGGGTACGGGAGGTGCTCCCAGAGGTGCCTGTGCTAGGCACCTCCACGTTGCGTCTCGTATGCCTATCCTGTGTACTTGTGCTGGGAAAGCTTCTGGCTCATCTCAAGGCCAGGCTGGCAAGCATGAAATGGCCTAGGAAAGCAGCTGCTGATGGGTCAAAATCCCCGGCTGAGGGCCATGACCCTGGCTCCATGGAGCCCTTCAAGTCACACAAACCAGAGACACCAGGGGGAAAACCAGCCCCGGGAATTCAAGGGGAGGAACTCCCACCCGCTTTAAAAAAGCATGTGATAGCCAAAAGCAAACATGTCCTGCCTCTCTTCACAACAGCCGTAAAGGCCAGAGCTCCAGGCAGGCCAGCTGGCTTGGCGCAGGAGCAGAGACGGCAGTGCGGGACCAGGCAAACATCCCCATGCGGTGAGGGGGCGTTGAAGTTAGGTTGCAGCAGTATCCAGTGGATTATTCCCATTTCAGCCTACAGGTTTGTTTCTTCCCCCTTGCTCCTCCTTTCCTTCCTTCACTCCACCCTTTCCTCTGTCTCTGGCATTACTTTCCATCCTGAAGCAACCACCAACCCCATGCCCCCTTTCTCACCCTTCCCTTTCCCTGTTCTCCCCTGTGAGCTCTGTGCTTACTCCCAGAGAAGGGCCTGTGCTCACTCCCAGAGAAGGACCAAACACTGACAGAGCTAAGTGCGCAGCCCCACTGCTCACCGCCGTCCCCTCCAGCTCACATCTGGAAGAGGGACAGCCAGGCTGTCCCACCTCCGTGCAGGAAACCACTTCCCATGCCCACCAGCTCCTTGGTACCAGGAACATCAGTGGGGAGCGAGTGACCGCCAGGATGCCATGGACTGTTTGGCAAGTGGAAGCCTCTGCACTCCATTTTGGTAACACACAAACAGGGCTATTGGACAGAAAGAGAGAGGGAAGACTCTGGTCTCACTTTCTTCCTTTGGCTGGCAAAAGAAGAGATCCAAGAACACCAAATCCAGATCTGAGAGCTACCAGGTGTCTGCAGTTCTCTCCCCTTCACCCTTGCCACCCTGCTGCCACTGCATACAGATTTCCCAGGGGACAAGGCAACTGCAACCTCCCCTCTCCACCACATTCCCCTCTTCACTTAGCTTCAACCTGCAGCAGGCTCCAGGCCAGGGTTTATGGCCAAGCTGCTCAGCATGGACAGGCCTTTCTGATCATACCTCAAGCCTGAAAAAGCCCTGCTTCAGCTAGCAGCCAGGAGCTTGCTGCTTTGGACAGGAGTCTGCAACCTGGCACCAATCTGCAGACTGGCAAGCTGAGAAACATTGCACTGAAACACGCAGTACCACCGCAAACTACTGCAGTCTCCTTGCAGGAGCCTGTAACTATTCTGCCTGTTGAACTGGAGACACCCGTTTGTTGACTGTTTGCAGGAGGAGGAAGCCGCCTGTCCGTGTCAGAGGCAGGAGGGCAACCCGATCGTTCAGCTCCGAAGGAAGAACTGGGTGGGGAGCTGGGGCTCGGTTTCAGATCGGTTTCTGCGGAGGTGCAGCCTGCAATGGGGTGAGGGAATGAAAACAATTTGGCAGACATCAAAATCTACAGAGCAGCCGGAAAAAGGAGGAGGAATTGGTATTCACAGCAATCAGGCAAGGAGGAAATGAATATTCAGCCATCCACGCATGAGCAAAAATGCCAGAGGTTGGGATGGGTGAGAGAGCAGGAGAGCCACAGCTTTGGCAGGGGGACTAGAAGACGAGAGCAGCAGGAAGACCCCTGGGCGCTCCCAAGGTGCCAGAGGCAGGAGAGAAATGGGAACCACGTGTGCAAGGCAGCCAGCTGCTCTGAGGCTGGAGGAAACAAGACAGGGTGTGCAGGGGTAAACAGCAAAGTGTGGAGAGAGTGAAGTGGGGACAGGTCAGGTCCTGGCTAAGCCACAGACTCCCGGAGTAGGGAGAAACCTCCATGGAGCACTGTGGCTAGCACTGACCTGGGGTGCAACCCCCTGAGAAGGCTGAGCCCATCTGTAGCTCACTGCCCCCTCTCAGTGAGTTTTGGTAATCCATATGAAAAAAACCCCAAATTCGACTTATTTAGTGAGCTGAACTGGCTCCCTGAAGGGCCTGACAAGCGGAGTGGGACAGGAGTCCACAGCTCAGCTGTCTCGTGAACCGCTTTTGTGGGACCAAAGCAATGGCAGCCTGCTCTATGCAGTGCGCTGAGAAAAGGTCGCGGTGCCATTCTGCAAGCCCTTCATAGACAGTTAACATCGGTGGAGGGCAAGCATCACAGGTTGCAGTAACCAAACTGCTGCAGTCATGTTCACACGGGGTGTCACTCAGAGCCTGTCCTCAACAGCCAGAGTCAGAAAAAAACCACCCCAACCCCTACTGCCCCACACTGCTGGGGAGACCTGCTCTCCTTCCTGCAGAAGAAGGGAGTCTCCGAAGCATGGGTGTAACCAAAGGTACAAGCAACCATGTCCCTCAGCACAGGAAACCGGCACTTTTGAGCTCTCCCAAGGATGCAGAGGGAAGGCATGCGTTCACAGCACACCAGCTGCTGAAGAGGGCTTTGAAGCAAGAAGTATTGTCATCCTGGATTTGCATCTAGACATGATTTCTCCTCTTACAAGTAGCCCAGTCAAAACGGCCCAAGAGCATTAAGGCCTGTGCTCATAGATCAGGCTGCCATCCCCACCTACAATCAGCAAAACCACCTTCATGCTGGTGAGCGAGTCTTTGCTCCTACGGAGAAAGATGAGAATAAATCCAATCCCATCTCAGCTTCCCTCACTCACAATATTTCAGGTTTCCAGTTCTTATAGCATGCCCGCTCCTGCACAGTATGATACCCCATTACATTAACACACACACGTTATATGTGCATGATATTAAAGGTGACATTCCCAGCAAATAAACATGACAGACTGCCATTGCTCTAGGCACCTAATTTAATTTCCTCTGGGATTTAAACCTTAGAAGCTCAAATTAAACAAATAGGCCCTGTTCACTTTATATTTCAGACCTGAGTCTAGAGTTTTCCTCCGATGCTGTTAACTGATCTTATCAACAGGACACTGCACAGAGATCACAACGATGAAGCAGCTTATTCCCTTCCCAAAGGAGAACAGAGCCCCACTCTTGTGCTGCAGCCATGGGAAAAGCCAATGCAATCTGGAGGGCAAACGAAGCTGTCCCATGCGCGCTGAGCAGGTCTTTTCTCCCATGAAATCTCTTGGCCGGTGCTGAGGAAGTAAAGGAGCTCTCCCGAGCAGTGGCAGGCGTACTGGGTGCCGCAGCAGCTAGGCGCTCGCAGTGCTGTGTTTTCACAGCTCTGTGCAAACACCCCTGCCAGCCCAGCCTGCCGAAGCTGGTTACAGGGTGTAGCTCAGCCTTTGTAATGGCTGTTTGCAGTATGAACAGGGAACGGCCCTGCCAGCCAGCTGCAGGTATCTGAAACATCTGCTTCAGTGCTGCACAGTCCTGCTCACGCCAGGATCTCCCTGACCTGACCCAGAGAGGCCCAGACACATGCCATCCCATTGCTAGCAGATCTAGATTCCATTTTCTGTGTGCTTTGCAGCTGTTAGTCATGCTGCAGATGCTTGGAAGATGATGACTAGCCAAAAGATAAGTCCCTGTTTTCTATCACAGGTACATACCGCACAACCGAGGTCCAAAGTTTGGGTTCTCGCAGCTTCCCTAACAGCTGCCTGTGTCCAGGCATGTTACAAAATACCAGGCTAGGCTGTCTTATTCAGGTGGATGTGTTCGTGGAACACACGGGCTGCATGCATGATGTCTCCCTCTCGTGGCAAGTCTCACCTGAGCTTGCTGAAGCCTACTTCTTACCTACAGGGCTTACCTACAGGTCAACTGAAGGAGCTTGTGTTGAAACTTTCATTGTTGAAGCTTTCACACCCGCAGATTGCTGAGAAAACCGTATCGTGACTTGTTACAGGTACGCGGCTGCAAGTGTATGAAAACAGGTGAGATCTAAAAATGTACACAAGGTCATGGGGCTCCAGACAAGTTCGGCTGACTTTGAAAGCAACTGGCGCTTAGTAAAACATTAAAGACTTTATAGTCAGCTTATAGGTACCATCCCACAGTTAGCACCTCATCTCTCACCATAGGGTTCAATCCTACCACAAGGGATTGAAATTCTCAGCTCAGGAAAGGCTGGCTAGGGCCAGAGGTCACACTGATGCTGAAAGCCTGGCACAGCTGGCAAGTCTTTGATCAAGGAAGACCCTCAGAAGCTGAGCTAGGAATTGCGCTGCAGTTCTGTCCAACTTCAGGAAACATGCTTTGTCCAGGGCAAGAGACAAGCGACTGGCTCAGGGACAATTAAGCAGGGGTGCTTTTACTGACAATACCCAATTTTCTTGCCTACCTAGAAATAAACCAAACAATCACACGCTTTGCCCTAGTGCTTTGTTTGCATTAAACACTGCCACTTGATTTTCTAGCAGGTTTGTCAAAGAAAGGAAATCATGTTTTATTAGTTCTGGACTTAGTACAGAGCTAGCTTGCATGGCTCAGCCAGAGAAGGTGGGGACACATTGCAATAAACCCCTATGTAAACCATACCAACCCTTCTAAGAAAGTGTTCATCCATCCAGGTGCTATGCCTGGAATGGGTGGAGCCGTTGTACCCTAAGCCACATGTCATCGGTTATATCTACAAATATCCAGCAACTTTTAGGAGCCCTTTGCCCTAAAAATGTTTCAGCTTAATTCCTGTTGACAGCACAGCAAAAAAAAAAAAGAAGCTAAAATGGGTCAGCATTTCCTACTGAAATTAAACATTACCAATAAAACCCCCTGATGAATCATGCTTTGTGCCACAAGCACCTCCCAGCCCATCTCTCTGCTCTCCCCTCGGCTTGGCCTTCTTTGCATTGCCTTGCTTTGATTTCAAGTGGTTCAGGGCAGAGGTCTTCTCACTAAATCTTTCTACATCATGCCCAGCCCTGACACTGTCTGAAGAGGCCACCATGCTGTCTGAATCCACCACAGCTCTCATAACAGCCTCAAAGGTACCAGTATTGCAACAAACACCTTTGATGGGAAATTCCACTGTTGCTCTTCCAGGAGATTCACAAACCTCCTTGTAAAGGAAAAACATCCACTCACAGATGCCTCAGGGACCCTGTTGCTTCACACTGTGATGTTACAATCCCCGAAGACAAAGTATATGATGATGCTGAAAGATTTTGACCTTGTGGGATCTCTCCATGACACTCCCAACTACAAGGCTGATCCTGGGGACCTGGGCTCTAATGAGCCCAGCCTGACAAGACCCATCTTGTAGACAGGGCTGCTTTCAGTGAATGCATAGTTTGGCTCAGTTGGAGAGAGGGCTGACAAGGGAGCCAAGACAACAGGCAACACAAATAATTTCAGAGTAAAAATGCTAAGGAAGAACAGGCATTTCAGGGAATGCTCCAAGTGAGTGGAAGAAAAGCTACACAAAGTAGCCAAAATGTAGTTTGAGTAGCAAGGGAGGGGCAGTAGGCTGAGGGATAGTCAGTCGGCTTAAGAAAGATCAAAGAACTTGACTCATCCAAAACTAGCCTGGACAAAGTACTAGAGAACATGCTGCAGAAGAGTTGATATGGGGAGGATTGTGATGATCTAACGGGACATTTCTACCCTACTGTAAGTTTCTCCCAGTGTCTCATTCAGCAGTGAGAAAGAACACAAAGGGATAATGCAGTGAGATTTTGAGGAGTGTTTGGGGCAGACAATAAACTTACTAGAAAGTGTTAGTTTAGATTTCCTAGACCTGCTCAAGAATTTGGGGGAAGCCACCCAAAAGGTTCTGAAAATGTTTTTCTTGGGACAGATGCACAAAACTGATTTGGAGAAGAGCAGTAGCTATGGTTATATATGACTCAAACCAGTTTGTGGGTGTTGTCCTTGCTAGGCATAAGCTATCTATTCAAATTTGAGGAGACCAAAAACCAATCCCTTCAGGAGAGAACTTGACCCACAGCTGCCACTTACAAGCGAGCATCTCAAGCATCAGAGTAGCTCTTTCAAACGTCGCTTTGAACCTCTGCTGCTGCCATTATGCCAATGTGCATAAATGATTTAACATGTGGTATAGCAGAGAGAAGAACCAGATGTGTTCATTTCCAGGGGAATGTCCTGACTCTACCGGAACAGTCTCATTCTCTTCTGCTCTCTGTCTCTGTGACTAATTCAGTGTTTTATATGATGTGGAACAACTCCAATTGGATGAGCTGAGGAAGAACCAAAATACGCTATAGTTGTGGTGCCCATAGAGCCAAGAAGAGAAATAGGGGTTAAAATAAAAGGAAAGGAATAAAATACGAGTTTCTCATATCCTACATGACTGTTTTATCCCTCAAATATTGATTAGAGAAGGCAAAACTTCTAACAACTCAAGTTCCAGTCTGCAAAACCAGATTTTTTTTTCTTCTGTTTTTATTGAAGAAAACCTTCTATTTCTGGTTTCATTCAACACAAAAGGATTTTTTTCCCCAGCGTTTGGTCTCTTTAAGGCTTTTGTTTCAGCAAGAAAAACTGAAAATATTTAAAGATTGGGCTCAGTCTGATCTTCTTTCCCAGATTTTTCAGTTGGGTTGCCAAACCAAAAGAATGGATCATCCCCCATGACCCTGCTCACAGTAATCCCCCCCCCCCCCCCCCCCCCCCACCCCGCCACACACCT
>NW_010514031.1:22809-28003 GCF_000687285.1 Phaethon lepturus
TGTCAGCATAGATAGCACATGTTGATAGCTGATGAATGCTGGATGCTTCCCACAGCCTCCATGTACCTATCCTGCCTACAGGCACATTTAACATTTTCTATGAGAAGTTTGACCTTGCTCTCCTAAGCCTCAACTTATTTTTCCATGCTGGATGCCTTGTTTTGTATTTTGTTTAAAAGCTTTTTAGGGGAAAAAGAATCAAATTACCTCAGAGAGGTATTTTGGAAAAAGTATTTTTTGACAGTACTAACAAATGCGTATGACCATTTTGTTGCAAAGCACAAGTTCTACCCCTTTACGAGGAGGGTGACGAAGATTAGCAAAAAAGTGCTCTGGAGGTCAAGGGAAAGTCTTTCTCCCGATCGTGAAAATGCTTTGCCAAGTCAGAAGCCTCTGGAAGTCACTGTTTGTCCACAGCCTTTTAGAGAAAGGCAGGAAAATGTACTGAAGAGCCCTTCTTCATTGAGCATGTCCCAGCCCAAGGCAGCTCTGCCGCAAACACAGGGCAGAGGTAGCTAAGGAGTATTTTTCTCTCCGATCATTCCTCTGGGTGGCAAGGGATTGCTATGGCACCAAGCACATCAGGACTAAAGGCAGGGAAACTCTCCAGTGCTCTCAGCGTTTCTGCTGGAAGTCAGGCCATGTGGAGGAGGAGGAGAAGGAATTTGCCAACTTGAATGAAGGGGAGGAGAGGAAAGCAGAGACGGGCCAGGATGAGGGGAATGCAGAGACGCAGAAAAACAGGATGGAGGGCAGATCAGAGGCCAAAGCTGGAGGCAACACAAAGGGCAGGGAAACTGGAGGAGAACCCTATTTCCACTGTCTCAGCATCCACACACTCTGCTGGACATTGCAAACCTACTGGCATGAGGCGAGCAGAGCGTCCTCCAGCAGTGGCTGGTGCCAGAGGATAATACCCCATCGCCGCCGTGAGCTCCTCCGCTCACGTGGAGACACAGACCTTGTGCTGAGAATTGGCGGGGCCAACTGCAAATGAACCATAGCCTCCATCTCCCTAACGGGATTCATTCTGAAACCAAATAAATTACCTGGAAAAAAAACCCTCTACATTCAGAGATGAGTGTCATCAGGCATACAAAACTTTGGAAGTGGCTGCACAGGCATTGCCTGCCCCATGCTAATTTGGCCCTAGTGTACGTCCGCTGAAACAAATCTGTAATCACAGGATTGCCTGCTGTTTTTCCCCCACAAGACCTCTGCCCTGCTCAGTCCTCAGGATGGTTCTACTCACTGAATGCAGCATTAGTCATAATTTCATTTCATTATCATTCACGTTGTTTCCCCATTCCCTCCTACTCTCTTCCCTTTTATTCAGTACGTTCCATCCGACTACTGCCAGCGTGGATTACACTGTAAGTACCTAATCTTACTGTCCTTATGACTCTCTCAGACTCTGACGTGCTCAGCCTCACATTTCTGCGAGGCAGGGAAGCACTCCTCTCCATGCAGCAGATGGGGGAGGCAGGCTAAAAGAAGCTAAGAGACCTAACAAAGTCACAGAGAAGATCTCCAAGAGCAGGGAGCTGAATGTGGGTCTTCAACTCCCAGTTTGCCTCCCTACCCCAGAGAGATCCTTTTTCTCTCCTGACCTGCAAGAACAAATTTTAATCTCTTCCTGAAATTGTTTCTGGTGTTCATCTGTGCAGCTGGAATGCTTGGCAAGCACTGAATTAATCTTCACAGGATGACTGGAAGAAGGTTTTCCTGAACAGACGGGGGGAAAATTAGTGATGAGAAAACTGAGTCTGAACGTCCACTTCTTGTGGGTGCCCATTTCAAGACTTGCAGATCCCTGTTTTCCAGTCCACTCAGCCCTGCAGGGTACAGGGGTATCTGCAAAGGAATTCCTCCTGGCCTCCTCCTGCTGCTGGGAACACAGATCAGACCTCAGGTCTCGAGTTGGCCATTCCGAAAACAGGGAACGCAAACTCACTTGCCACCTGAGAACATTTTAGATTACGGCTCTGGAATAGCACTGAGAAAGAACAGAGCAGCAGAGACAGGGACAGGATTCAGTTCTCCAGGGCAACATTTAACAGGCTTCACCATGAGACTATTGTGATTTTTCTGCAATTACCTGCCTCATTCACTACACACCTAATTCTGACAAACTAACGAAGTGGAAGTCCTATAGGCAAGAATCTACTTTACTCCACACTCCTGATTCATCCCCCAAACATGCTGCATCTTTGTGCACTGAATGAGGCAGGCATTCTTTGTAAAAATACATACGATCCTTCAATTAAATTAGTATTGAAATATACATGTGTGGCAGGGGCAAGGCTAAAATGCAGAGATATTTCTTAAATTCTGTGTGCTAGATTTTGCAGTTAACGAGGACTCTTTAACTATAGGTTTGTTTTTACTGCACTGTATTGGCTCGTGTGTCAGAGTCTGCAGCAATATCTGATGCGTAACATGTACGTTGCACATGATCAAAGGCTTGAGTGTCATCTTCCTCCCTAGAACAATGACTGCCTAAAGCAGCAGGAGCAGAAATTATCTAAAGGTAGTGTTAAACAAACCTCATTCTCCCCTCTGGGGAGAGTAAGCAGTCCAGGTGAGCAAGGTAGGAGGGGAGAACAGTCTGCTTTGTGCTAGACAGGCAGAGAGCTCCACATAAAAGCAGAGGAGCTTTGCAGAAGCATGTCCTGACTCCCATCACTGGAGACTTAATGATGGTAATTCCCAAAGGATGATGCATGCTGACAGGCTTTGACACAAACTACCCCAGGATAATATTAATATGTATTAAAGGCTCAGGCAACTTTATTGGGACAGGCTTGATCAGTAACACATTTCAACAGAGTGTCTCTATCATATGCCGGAATGTAAGGGAGGGAGTGAGAACACACGCACAACCTCACCTTGCTTTGGGTAGGTTTAGAGACAAACACAGTTGATCTGTGATGAATTGCATGCTTGGCACAGCTCAGATGTTGGACCAAAAACCTTGGACACTCCACTACAAATACGAATGTCGCCGTAGGGCAGTTAATGTCAGAGCCTGTCTGCATGATCAGCATCCTTAACCCTCCAACATGGGACCAGACACGTCCAGCACAGCCTTTCTCTGTGCATCTGGAGCATCTACCCCTTGGAACAGAGGAGAGGTGCTCAGGTGTGGGGACTCTGCTGTCACAGCACTGGGGGAAGGGGGAGTGGAAGAAAGAACTGCGGAAGCCTTTGATCATGTGTAATGTTAATGCAAGTGTTACACATCAGAGACTTTGCCACAGTAACTAGCATATAAACAGGAGTCTAGTGTTAACAAGGAGGACTTCTTGAATATGTTTGTACATTTCTGAGTCAAAGCAATTTCCCTACTCAACAATACATGACACAGTGGAAGAAGTTCAGAAATAAACCAGCCTGACATGCTTAGACCTTTAATAGAATTTAGCTTCTTAGAACTAATTAAATGTTACTTAAACGAAGAAAAAAAAAAAAAAATCCAAGTACTTGGGAAAGGTGCCAATTTGACAGCTCTGGAGAATGAAATAATCTAATCATCCCCAGAGCATGGGCAGCAGCAGGACAGGCTTCCCCTACTAACATGCCTCAAACGTGACCTGGAAAGACTGTTGATAGAAATGGGGTGTACAATCCCCATGGTCTAATGACTCCTTGCCTTTTCTGCTGAGACTGCCAAAACGTCTCCCGACGAGTACCAGCTGCAGTGGTGATATGGACACCTGTCTGGTAGGAATGTCACTGGGACCTGCCAAAGTCCTGTCATCTGCTAACCCTCCACTGGAGCCCAGCGACTCTCAGCTTGCTGCTCAGCCTGGGCAGACTGTGCAGCAGCTCTCCAGCCTGTCCCACCTTGGACATGCTCCACTCCAGCCCACGAGATGTAAACAGGAGGTACTGTGTTTAGTCTGCAGGTTTGGGCTTTCACTGTACCAAAGCTCAGCTTAAAAGGAGTCACACTCTGGCTGCTGCGAAGTCGAGGCTGGGATTTTTCAGGCTCTTATGCCTCCCCTAAGATGAGGAAAAAGTCCACAGGAGGAGATGCCTGCCATGGTCCCCCCCTTTACTTGTCTTTGCAACAATCCCCTGCACTGCAGTGATATGCTTTCAGCCACCAACTCTCCTTGGAGCTCACCACTGTGCCTGGAGTCCCAAGCGAGGGAGGAGGAAAATCCTCTCTGGGCTTTGCTGTGAAAGCTTTGCGGGGCTTGCCAACTCGGCCAGCCCAGGCTGCAAGGGACTAAACCAAACACAGCTCGCCTCCTTGGAAATTTTATGCACCACAACTTCTTTTACTTCTGAAGCAAAGCCACATGAACCGCCCTCCTCCGCTCCCAACACCACAAGGGACTGCTGAGCACGGATCAAGCCTCCATTGCATATTAAGCCAAGAGCCTCAGACACTCCCACATGTATCTCTCACAACCGGGCGCTCCTCCTCTTGTCCCAGGCTACTTTTGGCCTCCTGTCCTCCCCCACCCAGTCCGTCCTCTTTCATTCTCATGACAGGATGGGGCAGGAACCAGCAGCAGAGCCAGTCACATCAGACGAGAAGATCCAATAAGTTGACCTTGTGCAGGAGTCAAGCGAGGGAACTTACTTCTCCTTACTGCTGAGAAGCCAGCAACTCTCTACCTTTCCCTCCCACCTACTCCAAAAATCTTACATAATTTTCAGCACAAAAGTAACGGGCATGGAAGCAACCAGGTTGGTAAGGGTTAATATTAGTTACATGTCTGAATGGTGACCTAATTATTGCCATTCTTCAATGTTTAGAGGTTACCTGACTACTCTACACATCAATACATTTTGAGATGTGATGTAAATGCAAACAAACACTCTTATGTTTGGAGTTAACACAGTCACAAGATCCTGTGGATCATGTGTTGGCAAGCACAGGAACCAACAGCAAATGACCCACCCTTAAACCTGACCGTTTGCTGTTAATCATTACAGGAGTGTTGCACTTTCCAGTCAGTACAATCAAAGCACACAAGCTCTTTGAAAATCCCCACACACAAGATGATTCTAGCCAAGATCAGCTCCTTTACAAGTCGTACAGATTTCAAGGTATGATGTCCTCCAGACGCATGAATACGGGCAGTGGAATGCCTTGAAAACAAGTCACTGGAAGGTTAACTGCAGTGCTGCAATGCTGAAACAACCCCCTGCCTTACAAACAGAAGGGGAGGCAGGAATG
>NW_010514031.1:28034-104211 GCF_000687285.1 Phaethon lepturus
AAGGCAGAGACGTACTGCACACATACAGTCCCTCAGAGATGGGCTTTTCTGCATAAACGTACTCCCCAAAGCTTTTTTATTTTTGCAATACGTTTATAACCATGAAGAAATTCAAGGTTAGAATAATGCTATGCCATCAAATCATTAATGCATCACTGCTCTGTAGGCCTGACCCTCAACACCAAGCAGATGGGGAGTTTTCAAGGAAAATCTGTGATACAGAAAAAATCTGGGTGCTGAAAATGTGTGGGTGCTTCAAGCAACCACGAGCTTTTGTCAAAGAATCAATACAAAAGAGCTAAAACTGAAAGAAGCTGTGCTCTCTGTGCTGCTCTCCTGTTAGGGATGATGTAAAACTGAGATCTTGGCTCTGTAGGATCACAGTCCCACAGCTTTCTAGCTCTTCCACCCTGGCTTCATTCTTGTTTAGGTCATTCCACTCTGCCTCCCCAAATTCCTTTCTGGAAGAAATCAAGAGTAGATACAGCCTGTAGTGTGTTCGCTGACTCCAGGAAACGGACACTACTGTATTGACAGATGATTTTTGAACTTTTCAGCCACTGCTTATCAGTCTGAGTTTCATTAATATAAACAGTAACAGTTCACCATTATTTTGTTGAGTCCATAATTACTGAAAATGTTACACAAGAGCTATGAGAGATGTTGCAGCAGAAAAGACAGGTTTGTTACACTTTTAAACGACGTAAGCCCTTAGCAAGATCATTTTTAGGACATAGTAAAGGAGGAAGGGGGAGAAAAAGGATGGAGGCTCTCTCACCTGTAACCAAGGTCCATGTGCTGCATATGGGTGCTCTTCTGTAGCAAAGGCTCCTTCTACTCCCGTCGATACAAACGTGATTGCTGTATCCCCTGTAATACTTTTATATGTAAAGTGCCGTCCATGTAAGAGCCTTCCCCTGGGGAATAAAACATATGTGTGTGAATTGACAGGGTGTGAGAGGCATTCAACAGAATCATGAAGATATATCACTACAGCTTCTGCCATCAGCATGGGAAGCCATTCTGAAGGCAGCAACTATTAATTTTTCAGGAATATATGAATGATTTGTTCCACAAAGCAGGTCATAAGCCTCTTTCTGAGGCAGAGAGTTCCCCTCTTAATCTCAGGGCCTTTGTTACAGAACTAGAACACATCTAAATCCCACTGCATGCCTATTCCCATGATGAGGTGCTGATGTATGCAATGGCAGGGGACTGTCAACTGAATGTCGACATCATTTCAGAATGATGAAAACTGCAGAAGAGAATCCAGACTCCGCATCATGTGGGAATGTGAAGATGCATTTCTAAGCAGGCTCATTGGTGGGGCCAAACTTACCAACAGTGACAATACCTAGTAATCCACTGCCGGTGCTTGGCAAATGTAGCCTGTCTTATTTAAGCAAATACTTAGAAAATATACATACATGACCATCTATGGTATCACTTCCTTTTTTTTTTCATTCAGTGCTTTCCACAGGAAAAATCACAGCTCTGGTATTTAAGCCCAGAGCATGTGTGACTCACATGCATGGCTTCCAACATGCAAGGGCGAAAACTTCAGGTAAGATATACAGCGCCTAACAGAGTCACAGTTGCTTGATGAGTTACTGCTGGTCAGCTGAGCTGTGGTAACTGATCAGGACAGATTGTTCACACATTTGTGATGTAAAATAAAATATGTTCGTGTTAACTATCCCATTCATTTCTCAACAGGCACAGGCGAGTGTGCACCTGCTGCTGCTAACTCTGATACTACAGATATGTAATTCATTAAGCTAAAGTAACTCAATCACCTGCAATCATTTGTCTCTACCCCACAGTTCATCTTTTTGTTAAGGACTACATTTGCCAGAGATATTTTTTAAAATAGTGCTGACTGAAATTGTGGAAACCTAGAAAAGTCACTTACAGTGGCGTGCACAGCATGAACCTTCAAAAGACAATGTGTAGAGTATGCACGCAATGTTTTGTGCCTTCAGTCATGTAAGTGACATAATTTGTCTTAAAAACACACTTGCATGCATAAACTGATTGCAAACAGGCTTTGCACAACCACTTGTGTCTGAGTCCATAAGCCAGAATTAAGCACTTAAGGGATTTCTTTGACAGAGTATGTTAAGACATCCATTCCTTATCACAGAGTTGCCAGCATTAGACTAATAAAAAACCCCCTATACTAACCCTGTCCTGTTTCAGCACTCAAAATACACTAAGAGGACATTAAAAGAACGAGAAAAAAATTTACCATGATGAACACACATGCAAAGAATCATCTGTTTCTAATGTGTTTTGGCAAAATATCTCAGCTCTGGCCTTTAAAGACCCATTGCATGCGTGTCTTTATGGTGAAACAATGCCACAAGGCAAAAGTGGCATGTTAGCACAAGCTGAGGAGGAGGACAGCTTCACTCACCTTAGACAGAGGGGAATGAGAGCTCCCGACTCCTGGTTAAATTTCAGGTGTACGCTCTCCAGCTGTCTCGTGCGGATTAGCTCATGAGGAATGATAGCTGCTGAGCTCTCACTTTCCAAACTGTCCTTACGGCTTCTAAGAGAAGAGACAAAATGCACATATTTAGGATCCCAGTCCTGTGTGCTATTTCTGCTGCATTTCAAAGCGATTGTGCAAATATTGAAGGACACAGGAGCAAACTGTTACAAAGATACATCTGAGTTTTCATTACCCCTGCAGAGACACAGCCTTGCTCAGACTACCAGTCCCAGCACGCAGCTCTTCACCTTGATTTGATGACCTAGGATCTCAATCGGTGCACGCACATGGTGCATCCCTTCCCAGCATACAAGAAATAAAATTTCTGGAAAGAACTGTAGCAAAACTACACTCTCCAAGACCCCAAACCACTACAAAATGGCTTGGAAGAATTACCAGGTGTGCCCTCCCTCCTGCTTTTCCTTTATCAGTGGCCCACAGAAAAGAGTTGTCCAGTCCCTTGTGCCCTTGCTTGAATATCTTTGAGGTCTGAGGCATCCCTACAATTGTCTCCAAATAATTTCTTTGCACAGTTCAACAAAAAGGTTTTGAGAAACCTCCACTTCCACCAGCATCAAGTGCAACAGCCAAAAGACGGACACTACATGTGACAAGTAGGACATCCGCTGACTACTTTCCCTTGTAAGTGGGGCTGCTTTAAGACAATGCAGCTTTGCCTTCTTATTCATTCATTTCTGCAAGACCAGCATGTTGTGAAGCTATGACTAAAGGTTATGTTGTTAGATGATTAGGAACTTTGCCAGACAGAATTCTCTAGATAATCAACCCTGTATATCTCAAAACACTTGACCATAAACACTTCATATGTTCAAAGAGCATCAGCGTGATCCCTTACTTGATAGTCCAGAACAAAGAATGGAGGATGGGGCAGGGTTACAATTTTTGTGGACTGATGTGATGTGTCTGATATGATTTATATTTCTGTCACCTGGCATTCCACGTGAACTTAAGAGAGGTAAGACTTTGTTAAGATGGTTTCTATAGTACAGAATCACCAGAGGAAAGGGACAGGGAAAGCAGGAGGGAACTGAGAGGTGCCACATTGCAACATGGTTCTATCGCACCAGACAGACCAAAAGCCAAACAAGGCTATCAGGCTGTGGCTCCATTTGGGAACATTGTTAAAACAAGCCTGGATCCTTCCTCCACCCAAGTGGAGCCACCTTTAACGTACATCTGGAAATGGTTGTAAAGAAACAGCTTGACCCTCATGAGCTGACTTAGATCACACATCTACTTGATTTTACATTTGGGTGCTGTCCCAAAATTACTCCCATCCACCACACACATATTAATACAGTTCAGTGTGGCTTCCAAAGCAGATCAGCCTATTGCTTCTGCCAGGTCACCTAGTCCCAGGTGAGCCTTTCACCCAGGCTGCTGAGCTGCCCACTCTGAAATGAGGATACAAGCTAAACTCTGATATCTCACAGTGCCTTCCTGCAAATACTCTGCATGACCAGGTCAGAGACATGCAGGAAAAAAAAAAACAGAGCAGCTCAGCTCCCTGCAAGATAAAAACTGTAGAACGTGTCCCATGTTCTGCCTTAGCAACACACAAAAGCAATAATGGACCCAGCAAGGACACAGTAGGTCAGGATACAGCTTATGCATGGGGTGGGCTGATGGACTGACAGTCAGCAGAGTGTCAGTGTGGTGAGTTAATCCTGAAGCAAAGACATAACATGCTTTGTAGTCTATAGGTGGCACTTAAAGCTGTGTTTAATCTACTTCAGCAAACATTTTACAGCTCTTTGTAGGTGGGGTCTTCAAAGAGTGGAGTGGGCAAGCATTTTGCAGGCTGATTACCTGAGAAGTGCAGTTACAGTTGATTAATGATCAGTTGACCTTAAGCTAAGCTTTGCCTCAACTTCCTTATCAGATCTTATATACACAGTGAGCTGTGGGAAAGTCAGCCTGTGGTCTACCACTTCCAATCATTCATTTATCAATCCCTACGAAAAGGGTCAGCCATTAGCAACGCATGATTTTCAAGCAGGCCATAAGCTTGCATTCGTTAAATGCAGTTCCAGAGTTTACGCGCCCTGGAGCAGATCAAGAGCTTTACAGCAATGTTACTGCTTCAGACAAGAGACTGCCTAAGTGCACCATGCATGTCCCACAACGCAGCCTCCCAGGCGACAGCTACTGTAGATTCATGCTTGGCCAGGACAGACAGCTGCAGGACAGTTCCCCACACCCCTGGGCTCCAAGCCCCCTGAGCTGAAGGTGGGTTTTTAGGTTTCCACCATGCTAGCCAGTACAGCTGCTAGCACAATGGGGCCGCGGTCCTGAGGGGAAACAGCCTCCGGTTGTTAATGCAATAATAGGAATGACGACAATATTCTGGAGGCAAGGGGCAAAGCTTTCTAAGCCTTATTAAAAACAGCAAATGCTGTTTGTCATTACATGCTCAAGAGAAGATGTTGACTAATGTATAACTATCAAACGGAACTGTCATGACTTTAAGGCTGTCAATAATTATGACTTCACATTAATAAGTAACCAGCCCTTCTGTCAAAAAAGTGAAGGAGTGAAGCAAAATGGTAGTTAATACTTTGAATGACATGAAATTATTAATCCTTTCCACAAAACTTTTCCAAAACAGTCATGGTCTCTGTGTTTCTTGTTTCACTTTAGTAGAGCTCACACAATTTCAGCTATTTAAAGTTAAAGCTGAAACTGCAATAGTAGAAAAAAAATAACCTTCTATTTAAGCTTTACCTTTCTAAACTGTTTTAAAACACAGTTTTGTGTGGTGGGCACTTCTGGACATGTTGTGGTCTGTGCATAACACAAGGCCACCGTGACCTCACTTTCAGACTCTGGAACACGTTGCATGACACACAGACTCAGGTAAGACCCCAAAATTCTCCCTTTGGGAATGAAAATACTTTTGGCGACCCTTCTAAAGGGTGATGGCCCAGATGAAGGGTCAGCAGGACTTCTAGGTTGTTACTAATAAAAAGTTCATGTCATAACACATGCTGCCATCCACAGCTTGTAGTTTTCAGCCTCAAAAGAAAATGTAGAAAAAGTTTGCTTTCTAACACTAACATCCCTGGTTTTACGACTGTCAGTTACCCGTAAGCCTTTGCTTCCTCCACCCCATCACCAAATAAATCAGCAGCAAGAACCAGTGCAGTTTTATTTGTTATGACTAAGATCTAGCTGACTATCACGTAAAAAGTTGCAAACTTTGTCTATTCCAGATTTAATACTTCATCCAACCCACACAAAAAAATTCATGTTTCTCAAGTGTCCAGAAAAAACAAGTCTGCAAAAGCCAGGGCTGCTGCATTAGGAAAAGCAGTAGATTTAAATGGAAGCAGCATGCCGGAAATGCCCCAGTTTAAGGACTGCACATCTCGTGTTTTGTGAAACTGGAGGGGAGTTGGAGGAGATTAAAGCGCATTTCCCTCTGATTGGGAGCTTGTGGGAGGTGTAAACGTGGGCAGTTGTCAGATTAATTCTTTAGATGATTACATTCTTTTTGTTTCTTTAAAGCTGTTTGTAGTTGGGTTTGATGTCTCCTGTTCTGGGCAAGTGTATTGCTGCAGTTACCAAGGTGACTTTAGCTGACTTTCAACTATTTCTTCCAGCTTCAGCTTCTACCAGTAGTCTGCTTCTGGATGGAGGAGAGATGGAGGAAATTATGTTTGTCGTTTTTCTTATTTTTAAATCTCGTGAATACTGATTAACAGTCCACGAACTTTAACAAAGCCATATTTGGTTTGTTTTTTTTTTTTTTTTTTTAGAGTGGATGGTCAAACCATTGCAAAGGGGTCCCATGTGGCCTGCAGCTTCCCCAGACCTCTGTCAACAGGGAGAAAGGGCCTGAGGAGACTACACGTCCCAGCGTGCTGTGCTCCTTCGTGATGTGAGCAGCCACACGCTGGAACCTGTAGCCTCCCGGGGGCCCTCTCTGTATTAAAGATGAGGGTGGCTGCAACCTGCTTAATTTTATGCCAATTAGCAGCAGCCCGTGGGGATCCTGGAAAATCACCAATGCAATCACTGCGTTGCGCAAAGTTTGGATGTCCCCTCCTTGTAAATCATGTTTATGGCAACCTCTTCTCAAGCAACCCCACCGGCAGTTATTTTATGGCATTCAAGAATAACCAGGTTGATCTGATTAAGAAAGGTTTATTTATTCTTGCATTTGTGTTTTGCTTTACGATCAGAGCGCCTGATCTCATGGATTTGTCACAGAAGGAGGTCTCAGTTCCTTTCCAAGGTCTGCTGCTGACAGGGAGCACAATTTCGCTGCATTTCCAAGTTACTGTCCCAGGTACCAAAATCACAAAGGACACACTGTTGGAAGCTGGCCATGGCAGGGGCTCTTTGTAGGAGCGGGTACCCACTGCATCGCTAACCTGAGTTATAGTCACTGCTCCTTGCTTCCTTGGTACAAAACCCAGCACCATGAGTTACCAAATGCAAACCATTAATGCAAGCTTATACAGCTGTGAGAGAAACGTTGGACCACTTTTTTTCCCCCCCGTCTGCCCTTCCCAACTGTGGCTATTTCAAACCTCCTCACTCCCTAGTGAAGATATGGTCAAAGATCACTTAAGTGCCTGCAATCTTGCAGTGTCTTTCCCACAGTTTCGCCTGAAGGGCAAACCAGCAGTTGTGGGAAAGAGCCCTAAGCGTCTTGGCACACAGAGTTATGGGACACGTCACAGACGCACGGAGGCAAGTGCAGAAATGGGGAGGACATGGTTACACAGCTCCTGCTGTGGTCACACTGAAACGGAGCTAGCTTCAGTGCTCAGACCTGGGTGCTCATCAGCCTGGTTAAACCGGACGGTGAAGATGTTCTGTGTGCATTTCCTGGCACAGAAAGGCTCCAAGGACAATGCCAGTAGCAACAATCTCCTTGCCACTCACATATCCCTTTGGAAAGCTGCATAATAACTACTGTCAGTGCTTGCAAGGGTCAGACTGTTCCAGACCTGCAGCTGAACTGGGACTGAGAGATTTAGGCTGTGCCACTGGCACCCTGCAGACTGATGGGCTAAGTCAAACAACTCTTTTTATGCTTCAGGTTCCCTGTCTGTAAAACTGAGACATTTTTCCTTGTAGGGGTGTTGCACGGATTAAGTCAATGTTTGCAAAGCACTTCTGGATTCTTAGATGGAGAAAGCTATGCAGAAGTGCAAATTATTAGCATGGTGACCGCTCTGCACTTCTTCTGACACTGGTTTTCCAGACATTTGCTTTTCCAGTTCATAGGCTTGTCACCCAGCACTCAGCCTCATGCTGAGAGACACTCCCTAAAGTATATTGCCTCCCCCCATTCAGCATTCCATACTCAAGCAGGACACCACTGAATGGTGTCTGGATGAGACAGCATGCCTAAATAAGCAGGACTGGATTGGAAACTTACTGCTTAGTGGTTGCAGAATCTGAAAGTCTAGCCAGAACTAGACAGTTTCAGAGAATGCTGAAATGCTCCCCTTTACGTAAAAGTTTGCCTCCAAGAACTGAAGACAGGAAACCAGCTAAACTGACAACAGCTCCCCTCTGCCCAAGTAAAGTAGCAATCAAAACCCAATGCAACTGCAAGAAGCGAAGGGCAGACTCGCCTCAAAGCAAATCCTACATCTTGCTATTACCGTCAAGGCTTCCTCAGAAATGCTGCTCAGATAGAGCTTGCTAATGTGCATTAACCCAATGCTACTCTCACTGAAAGGAGAAATCGGCATGCCCTGCTTACTAAGTCAAAGGGACTACATGGGCAGTGGACTCCAGTCCTGCAAGTGGTGCCACTGTTACTCATGCACTCCAAACCAGGCACAACATGTGACAGTCTGGGGTTATCACAGAGGACTTCTGGAGTGACACAACTCATCCCTCTTCCCACATGGGAAGGGCAACAGCCCGAGATGTTCAGGGTGCAGTGCACCAGAAGGTCACAGCCAGGACAGTCCTGCCAGCCCCACCTGCCAGAGGGGTTGTTCCCTGCTCTGTTTGCCAAGGACCTGCCTTCATTTCCCTGCACAGCTGGAAACTGTTCAAGGCTGGATGGAATTAGCACACGGGCACAGAGCTACCATATGTTCAGGTTTCCCTAGGCTCAACCCGTCTTTCTGCCTACAAATTGAATGCAGATGGGATTTGTGGCCTCTGGAGCATCCGTTGTGGGTCCTTGGCCAAATGACCGCTGTGCATGAGGGGACCAGCACATGCACAGTTATCTGGGAAATCCCAGACAGAAATATGGGAATCAGGCATGTTGAACCACACCACTTTATCTTCCTTGAGAAGAGGGACAGGGATAAACAGTAGAGGGATGCTGGAAAAGCCTTGTCAAAGCAACACAGCCTTGGGAGACTTTTTTCCACCACTCAAGCATCACCTTCAGACAACTGGGGATGCATATGGGCATTACTTGAATCCTGGCACAACAAAATGTAGCAATTACTGATAATTTTATCTTCATCATGTGCAGCAATGCAGCACGCTAGCTCTAGGTTTCTCCTCCATGCCTCAGCTCACAGGAGCAATAGAATGGTCTGAGTCAGCCAAGGGGCAGAAAAACATCACTTTCAGAAACACTGCATGATCAAGGGGACCCCTGAGGGGTGGAAAAGGTCAAGAATTCCCCTAGCCCAACCCTGGCTCTCACTGCAACTGTGGCAAATTAAACTCCTCTGTCCTAATCTGTAAAGTGGAGATACTACTCACCTACCTCACAGGAGAGCCCAAAGCTAATTGCCAGGGACAATTAAAGACTTGGCCCCAGAACTTACGGCATCAAGAAATTAAATAGCGAATGAAGCAAGACTCCACAAGTGTCACTGATCTTTGACATCTGGAGCTTCCAGCCCACTGAGGTCTCAACAGCAGCAGTGTTTAGCCTGACATCTAAATGCTCCCTCTGGGTAACAGCTCGTTGTATCCAACACAGGTGAATCTGCACGGCTCAGGAGACTGGGAGCCTTGCCTTTCTGTCTGTTTGAGCAGCACCTACTATGCTGATGGGTCCTAAGAAATAAATAACGTGCCACTGTAAAGTACATTTGTATTCATATACGCCTCAGACTTCCAAGCAGTAATCAAGAGTATTATGTTACCTATGGTTGAAATGATTAGTCATGTTTCCAAAGATTAATTTACATGTTCTTCTGTTTAATGCATATGAACTGATTTAATGGCTGCTTATGAACTGAGCTAACAGTCATTTTGAGAAACAGATGTCCGATGCAGTTTTAAGCATTAAGAGTGCTTTTATTCATATCCTTAGGAGAAAAAGGGCTACACAGTCTACAGTAATAACACTAATGAATCAAAAGTACTACAGCTGCCCAACAGGGTTTGACAGAAACCAGCTTTTTCTCAAAGGAACTTTTTTTTTTTTAGGACTCTGGGACAGTGAACAACTGGCAATACGCATGCTTAACATGTAAGTATGTGCTTTGCTGAAGCCAGAACGCTGAATCAAGCCCTATCGGCAACCAAACAATGTGAAGCTTTTGCATAAGTGCTGAAAACTGTAACTACACAAAGACAGGGAAGTCTGTATGGAATCCGTATCCTCCACATTTTATACAAATAAATATTCAAACGTTTGAGTGTTTCTGATACTATTTTGTGACGCTGAATGCAGAATAGGTTGTCTGCTTTAAACCCTGATAGATTATTGTGTGTGGGTGGTAGGGTTAGGATAAAAGAAAGGGAAGAAAGCTACTAGGAAAGCAGTTGGTGGCTGCAAATCTACAATAAATAAACAGCACATTCCTCTTCTGCACGAAGCCATTAGAGTCTGTGTCAGACTTTAACATCCTAATGTCAGCTGGGTGCAAATTTGATGGCCTGGGGTTCTGCAGTGCTCCCTATGGAAAGTAGATTCGGAACAATTTGCCATGCCCCAACAGAGCACTTCTGTCAAGTTCCCGAGGAGCCTCTAACACACCAGTTATTCACAGGAGCCTTCCAACGAACCACTGGTTTGATATTTTATGGTCTGGTGTGTACAGTTCAGGATATGATTACACACAAGCCTGCTTCCCATCAGCCAGCACCTCATAATCGTTAACATATTTATCCTTGTGGTGCCTCAAGAAGATGACATTGTTATTAGTCCCATTTTATAGATTCAGAACTGAAGCTCAATAGCTAAATGACTTGCCTTTGATTACACAAGATTTACAGTGAAGGACAGCACTGAGTCCCAGCCCTACCAGGCCCAAGCAATGATCGCACCAGAAGGACTAGATCTACGTGCAGAGCTGTCCATCTCAGGTGCTTGTAAGTCTTATGAAATGACTATATCTGCACAGGGTTTTTGTGCCTTTCATGTCTCAGTCTTTGCCACTGCAGGTACCTGTAGGGAACATGGATGTAAATATATTACTAACATGTAAAAGCTGAAGTCCAAAGTTACATCCCTCTGCAGCAGCTGGAGATGAGAGTCCCCAGATCACGCTCATGTACTTAATAGCATGTTGAGCAACTTCGCTCAAACGCATAAGACATGCTGAGACAGTGTATTAAGAAAGGCTGAGACCTAAAAGATCTTCCTCTTCTGCTTCATCTATACCACATTGTGCTGGAAAATACATTGACTGATATGTTTTAGCCACAGTAATGGTAATCACCAGGTCTGATTTAAGTACCATTTAGTTGGCAGTTGATAGTAAACACTGCTTTCCAGCACAAACCAACCCTCTCAGTACAGTCAATGCATTGAACAAGTCCCGTTGTATCTGCTACATGAATTGGAGAAGAGAAGCCTCTGCCCAAGAAGAAAAAGACTTTTTCCAAGCTCCTCTCAAAGTAGTCTTCCTTAAGTTGAGGAGATCTTCTCTATCCCCCCGATACTATCACCAAAGTAACTGCTGGCAAGACGCACAGCTTATAGCTTTCTTTCCTCAACTGAATTGCTATCATGGAGAAACAGGCTAGCTATCAGTTTCCACAGTGGTAACTATAGACCTCAGAGAAATGTATTGATCTTCAGGAGGCAAACACTTACCAGTCATTCCTACCACTCAGGCTTCAGGTAGGGTGGGTGCACAGCTGCTACAGGTAAGAGAGATTTGCAACAAAGAGCACTGTCACTGGATAATGAGGCTCTGAATTTGACCTGCCTTCCTCTCTGCCTCAAAACAGTTAAAAACACAGGTAAATATTTGTGTGCTCCATCATAGACCTCTGCTGCCCTTTCACCACACTGTCTTGAGCAAATCTGTGTTTATCTTACCTTGAATAACGTAAAGCTTTCTTATCTAAGCAACAACTGCCTCCCAGCATTAAGGCTTACCCATCAACTGCCTCCCTGACCTGATGTGCACCCCAAATGTTTCTGGTCATCCCCAACCACTGCAAACTCAGAGCTTTTACGGGGCATGCAGATTCATGTGGGAGCCCAGCATCTGTTAGAAATTCTGCTCAATACTTTTGAGCCTTCCAAGGCTGGATGTCATTTGTGCAAATCAGATGCTATCATTTTGTTTTTCTGTGGGGCCAACGGGACCAACCAATGGTCCAATGGGACCAACCTTCAGGCAGGGAATTGCTACTCAAAATCTGAGTCAGGTCAGAATCTGGCTCCATATAATGACTATATAGCAAAAGTAAGATTATTCCTAAAGCAATAATAAAGCAATAATAAAGTCACTTAAGATTTTATTTTTATAAGCATCAAGATCTCATATTACTTTTTCGTACACAGCATCAACAATTGACCTAACACTTCCCCTAAAGGACTGGGCAACTCAGAAACATTCATGTGTAAGGCAAATCAGAATTCACCCACAAAAAGGAACAAGAAAGGACACCAGGGTCCTAACCAAGTATGAGGAATATTTTTGTCATGAAATGCTTGAATCAAGAAAGAAACAGGAATTGAAACAGAGCAGGATGCTGTCCTTGCCTGGCACTACAGGAAAGAGCTGATTTCATGATCATCTTTACTCTTGGAACAAGAAAGCACAAATGTTCATCAGAGACTAGGAAACAAAAGGAAATACCAAGATGAAAGAGTGCAAAGTTGCATGCCTTTCTGTATCATTTAACTAGCAACTGAAATAAGCCTAAGAGAGGAAGGGGAGAAAACCAGAAAGATGGAAGTGCAGATACTGCAGATGGCTTGAAACCACAGGTAATTTCCTATAGACTCACTGAAGTCAAAAGTTACAAATGAGGAGAGATCTACAGGTCCACCTAGTCCCACTTAAATCACCCGTTAGTCTACAGACTATTAGAGACCAGGGTGGTATTGCCATGTAATTACTGCCAGAACCTGCCTCCTTAAGCAAAGCAAGATCAAAGTCACTTAAACCAAAACAAACAGACAAACAAAAAAAATCAACATTTTAACCAAAAGGTTTGTAATTATGTGCTTGAAAACAAAGTGCACAGGCAAAAATATCAGCAAACACTCATCTATGCCACCTAGCTCTTTGGATACCATAGCACTGTTCACCGGAGTGCATTTTATAGGGCTCAGTACAGTCTGATTTCAAACACTGTATACCGTGAACAGCAGGTCCTACAGAACACAGTCAGAGCCACTCTGCATTAGCAAGGTTTGTCTAAAATCCCCCTCTAAATCTGCCCGCCTGAGTACTAGTCCATTAACCCAGCTTGAACAACTCTTCTCCCTCTATCCTCTCGCTTTGCAAGTATTTGTTGCTAGCTTTCCTCCCCCCTTGCCCAGCCTTTTCCCACCCAGCTTTAACTTTGTTTTCTGTGCTGAGCGCTTTAGCATCCCTCCTCCTGCCATCTGAGTATGCATGTGAAACTTACGGTGCTCGGTCATGGTTCAACCCATTCTGTCTTTGTGCATTTATTGGAGGTAGAACAGGTTTGCTGTTAATCTCAAGCCCTCTCCGCAAAGTCTCCCTGATTTGCTCCGTATCTGCAAAGAGAGTTTTTTTAAACATGATTTAGAGTCCCCAGGAACATCACAGACACAAGGAGATGTCAGCTTTTTTTTAAAGGCCTGTTTCTATAGTGTCTTACATCTAAACTCTTCCCCTTCAGAAAGAAATTAAACAATGCTAAGGGTGAATTCTTAATGGCTCTTCCTGTACCTTAGGAGTTATTTCACTTTATGAAGTCAGCTTGAATTCTTCTGGTTTGGGCTGCAATGTCATGTCAGGCAAGGAAAGCTGGACCTTTGGTACAGAGCCCTCCTGATGAGGAAATTCTGAGTAGTTTTGTATCCTTTCATAAATGAGGTGTTTGCTCTTTCTGCAGCTCTCTCAGAACATCCTAATACTTCCAGCCCTTGTGCTGGAAGTCATTTTTCCCGTTAGGCATAACAGGAATTTGTTCCTTTACCAAATGAGTGCAAGGAGGTTCCTGAGTTTTTGCAATTGGCTTTGCAAATCTGTTGATTAATTTAAAGCAAGATTCACAAAAGAAAGGAATTTTATGCAGGGAGAACTTTAACCTCAACCTCACATTTGAAAATAAACTGCAAATTACGCAGTTCAGATGCCGTTTTTTTTACTTTTTCATTTTCCTGTAATGTCTAATGGCCAAATACTTTAACAGGATGCTTTCCTACCTTTCTTAGAAGCTTCCTCATCTTTTTTTCTCAGAAATGTAGGAATGAGGTAGAGAAAAAATATCCAAATGATTTCAAAATCATTTGAAGGATATACAAATATCACCATGTATACCTATCTTGGGCTTTTCATTTGCAGAACTGAGGGAAAATAGCCTTTTTAGATCCAGTGCAGTTCAAAACATTTGCATAGAAGCCAGAAGGAACCCTATACGCATTTAAATATTTTTTTTTTTACCATAGACTTAAAATCAAGTAAGATATAATTCCTGTGGAAAGCATTGTTAATTCCAGGAAATCTCAAGCCCCCAAGTTTTATGTTACTTCACCCATTTGAAAGATAACGTGCATAATTTCAAGCATGTGTAATGGCTACTCAGATGCCCTGAGATGGCATCTCACTGCAAAGGGGAACTCCACTGTATTTTATTTCTTCTTTCCAGAGTTCCACATTTGCAAGAGTCACTTGAGTTCAGCTACAGCAATGTGCAGTATCAGTCCAACTTGCCACCCAAGAAGTGACAATATTAAAAAGGAAACAGCCTGGGAAAATGCCGTTGCTTCACCTTGCAGGTGTTTACAGTCCTACTTTCACCCAGTGCTCAATTTAACTTTGCAGATGTAGATTAGAAAAAATGTAAAAACTGAAAGAAACACTTAGACAAAACCATGCAAAGGTCCCTTTTCCTCTCTTCTGCCTTCCTTAAAGAGGCCACACCAAAATTAACCTCAATTCCCTGAGACGTACTGAGTCTTCCAGTAAATGTAGTGTTTGTTATGAACCCCAAGATGCTGCATGACTCAGCCTACTGCCCAGACCCATCAGAAAACAAGCCAAAGGTCATAACAGTGACTCGGCCCAGGACCTCTTACCTTTCCCAGAGAGCCGCCGCGGCTGGGTCCCAATGCAAATGCTCCTGCTGTCTTCATCATCTTCCGGGGGCCGGCTGAGATCATCCCAGGCACATTTGGCACTCACTCCACTGAGGTTTGAACCATCTGTCTCAATCCCTTTGTCAACTCTCTCCTGCTTGAAAAGATCCAAAACCCCAAGACTTTTTTGTGTGTGGCTTGAATCTGAGCTGGAACCCACCCTGGCTCAACCCAACCTTCAGCAGCTCCTGCAAATCCCCCTTTGCAGCCAGTTTTCACTCTCTGGCCCCCGTGCTTTGATTTATCAGCTAACGGTCACTGCCCATTGAGACAAATCAGGGAGCTGATCTGAACTGGAACAAACCTTTTCCACAACAGGTTGGTCTGAACTCCTACCCCTTCCCCACTGCTTTACTAGGTGGTCCTGACAGGCACAATGCAGGGGAAGACAGAGGTGGAAATCAACAGGCTGGGATATGTAGAGTTGCCTCTTTCAGTGCTAGCTCCAGTTAACACCAACTTCAAGTATTTATGACACTACAGCGTATATACCTGTATGAAGCACCGTTTGGCAGTCTACCTATTATATGTCAATGATAACAAACTCCTGAATAACTAAACTTAAGATCCCTTTCCAAACTTACTAAGGAATCCCACAATGAAAACAGCTCACAGAGAGACTCATCATTCACAAGAGTTCATAATTTGAAGACTGCCTGGACAATCACTGCTTTTCAGCATGCAGTAGAAGTGTTCAGTATAGGACAAACATGCAAGGAGACATAGGTCTGCATGCAATGTCAAAGCTTTTGCATAGCTTTCTCTATCAGCAAAATACACTAACTCGTTCCCTTGCAAGTTGGGCTTTCCAAGCATGTAACCACTGTTTCGGTCTAGGAAGGTGTTGCACACCAACCACAAGCAGCTGGATACTCTCAGCACCATGCGTTTTCTCAAGGACTCATGCATCTGTTACCAGCAAGACTGCCCTAAGCTACAGCCAAGACTTCCACAAGACAACTACCTGTTAGGGGAACTGGCATTAGTCTGAATTTCCACGTACGTCCCACAAGGGGGTAATGTTGAGCTGAACAAACTCAGGACTGAGCTACACCGAGGAAGGGCTGCTCTGACCGCTCCCACCTCTCCCCTAGCACCGAATCAGCCGGGCTCGTTTTCCCCTCTTCTGAAGGGTTGTCACTTCTGGTACTGCTCAGTGGCACTAGCAAGATCTCCATCTCACTGCTTACACCTGAGTCACCTCAGAATAGGAGTTAAATGCCACCACTTGCGGGACAGAAACTTTGAAGATTTGAGGAAAGAGCAGAGCTGTGCTGTGCTCAACACGAGCAGATCGCTCCACTCGCTATTACTACCTTCCAGTTTGACCTTGCCACTGGAGTCAAGAGACCGTGGGAGCACCCAGTGCTTTGCAAAATCAGTTCCCTAAGAAGCAGTTTCCAGACTAAAACCCACATACATTCCTCCCCTTGCCCAGCTGCACACCCTGGGCCCTGGAAAGAGCATTGCCTGCTCTCGTGACCACTCGAAAGAGGATTTGAGCAGCTCAAAGATAAGCACAAGCACTCAGGGTGTGGTGGCACAGCAGTTTAAGATGATGTAATTCACAGTGGCTGTAGTCCCACCCTCCTCCATGTGCTCCTACCCCTTGCCTTGAGCCAACTTTTTTTTCTTCCAGCTAGTTCACCGCCCTAAACTGGCTCCTTGGCCCAAAAGCAGAGGCAGAAGGCTGTGGCTGGGGGCAGTACCAGAACAGTCCTGACTTAGACTTAAGCATTCAAGAGACTGCCTGCCTTCTGCCTCTCTCCCTGAAAGACTACTCCTTGTTGGGATCTTCCTCCAGCGTCAGGGGAAACTGGCTTCTATGAAAACGTAATGGGAAAATCTGAGAAATAATAAATCTCCTGGGATTTTCTTTTGTTATATCCTAAACATAAAATGAGCTGTTTCACTCAGAAATAGAAGTTATGGAAAAAGAAAGAAAAATACATCCGATCCTACATATGCAAACAATGCTCTAATTGAGATTTCGCACATGGCTCCTTTGGGAATCCTCTGCAGCGCTTTGTGAGGACCCAAATCAGCTGGCATGGGGAGACTTAACTTGTCAGCATGGTTATTCTTCATTCCAGTGATTGGAGAAGCACGGGAGAGCCACCAAACTTGCCCTTGAGCAGGGAGCAGAAGCACCCAGAGGGCCCCGAGGGATTCCATCGGGCAGAGGCTCTGGTGGGATGCGCTTCTCCATCCCTACAGCCAGAGGCCCAACTCACAGACACAGTCGGGGCCTGCAGACAGTGCACAGAGCCTCAGGGAAGGGGAAAGGGACTCGTCATCTGCATCTCAGCTGGTTTGCAGAGCACTTCAGGGAAAGAAGTGCTGCTCTGTTGGCAGCCCTTGGAGATCAAGGGGGGCTGATGGAAACGAGCTGGCCTAAGGCAGCCTAATTTGCATGCCTGTTTTATAGCATTTGCAAGTATTGATGTTGAAGGGGGAAGAAAACAAAAAAACCCTCTAACCAGTGCAGACTCTCAGCTGGGGCAATGCACAGCTTTACCCCATCTTTAGCCAAAGTTTTGCATGGGCTGAGGGGCTGTTCTTCCTCCCTTGAAAGGGCAGCCTGGAGCAGAAGGTTGGAGGAGCCCAGGGCAAAGAAGGTTCAGATTTTTCCTTCCTCAAAGAAAGGATGTTTCTGTCCCATTTTCCTCTCAGCATGTGGGAGGGATGCTCTGAGGCTCTTAAAAGTCATTGATCCCTTTCTAAACAAGCCAGAGCACTGCAGCGTGACCCACAGAGCGGCAACTGCAACTCAGGAAATTTAAATCAGCTTTATTCTCTTCTGAGATATCTGCTAAAACAGAAGCAAAGCACTGAGAATCAGCACAGAGCTGGGGACCGACAGGGATTGTTTGACAGTGCTGCCAGGGAAATCTGAATGGCCTACAGGGAAGCCTGGCTGAACAGAAAACAGCCAGCGTTGCCACAGCATTAATTGCTGACATCCTGGGATGACATCTTAGTTGGGATCCGTTCTCAGCAACTCTGAACAGAAAGTACAGCTGCTGCTGCCAGGGCTCGGTTTAGGCCTCAACCAATTCCCACAAGAGACAATGCAGCCTCAAAACAAGCTCTGCCCGCTTCCCAGGCAGACAACGTGCTTGCCTGCTCCCAGGAAAGCTGACTCTTTTCCCTGCCTGCTCCCTCCCCTCTACCTATTTTCCACTGCTGCCTTTCAGCACTCACACACCCGGTACCACCACCAAGAAAATGCCAAGTGAATGACACTTTATCCTTCCCCCACTAATTAGAGCAGGAGGTGCACGGCGTGGCTGAACCCAGCCCGGCACAGCCTAGCTCCCCGTGCTCAGCAAAGGCTCTTTGCAGGACTCGGCGCCGCAGTGGCAGGTTTTGCTCTGTGAATCCCCAGGGGCTGTGGCAGCAGAGCAGGAAGGAGGTACACATACACACACCTGCACATACGCACTACTGCAAGGGCAAGAGAGAACAGAAACAGGAATGTCTTCAATGTGAGGAAGTCCGGAAAGACCACAGACAGCGGCTTTCAGTGGTAGGACACACTGGTGAGGCAGAGGTACTCTTTATTTGCCTTAACTTGCCTTGGCTGACTCAGATTCCAGTAAGCTGAGCTACTTTTCATTTACAGTAAATTGAAGAAAACCCTGTTATCATCAGGAATCACCAGTGTGCAGAGAACAGAGAAACACCCTCCAGGAGGGGAGAGGGGAAAATTTTGAAGAGCCTAAAAACTTTATAGGACTTGCAGTTGTATTAGCTCCCACACTGTGGGACATTTGTGGAACTTTTTTTTTGTCTCTCTCAGGCTGGGGTTTTAGACTAACAAAGCCTTAAAAACAGTAAAAGTAGAATTTGGTTTTGTTCTTAAGCTTTCAAAATAAAAGATGCTGTGAGGCAACTGAGGGTAATCAGATGCAGACACCCAGATCATACGCAAATGCAACAGTTTGTACAAAACGTGCGCGTATGCACGTGCCCTACCAGACTAAGCCATAATTTAAGTCTGTTAAAGGCAAATATTCAATGATTCACTGAAACAAGGTCAGCACCACACTGGATTTGCCTGGGACCCATGTACTCCAGTACCATAACTCTGCTGAAGGGATGCAGAACTGTCTCCTGAACACACAGATCAGCAGTAGCCCACGGGACAGTAACCCCTCCATAGAGGTCCTATTCTGATCTTTAAACTTCAGAAATTAGCTTGAACTTTGAAGAAGGTGGTTTAATATATCTTCCTGCATGGATTATTAATAACTGCATGAGATACTTCTGGCTTCCCATTATTTCTCAGACCACACTAACTACTTGGCCTCAAGTGACATCCTACAGGAATGACCTACGCTGTCATGTGAGATTCTGTTTTCCTGGACTCCCTTCCCTAAATTTTTTCCTAGAGCTGCCATGCACCTGGAGCTGGACATGTGCACTCTTAACAACCTCTGAGAGGGCAAAGAGAGTCTCCAAGACTTTTCTGGGGTTATTGCAAACATTGAGAAGATCACAGCACCTTTACAGAAAATAATCAAACTGTTTTATACCATTAAACCAATTCTCCCTGGCTACTACAAAAGACATGGCATTTTATTAACTAAACACATACTTGCAGATGTGGATCAATCTCAAATATTGTCTCTCCTCTTCGCATATCTGTTATCAACCAGGGGCCTCCAGCTCTATAAAGAAAGAAAGAAAGAAAGGTAATGAACCAAACAAGCACTTTAGCTAGTACTCCCCAACAAGGTCCTTGGAGTGGACCTGTACTGGAAGGAAGCACAAGTCACAGTTTAAAACAAGCCTAAAAGCCCCTCTATGTTGTGTATACATCCCATAGCATGCATTTGTCCTTTACATTTCCCAAATACATAATGAAAGCTCTCCATGACCTATCTGCCTAGTGTCTGGAACCACCAAGTCTTGCAAAGCAGTCAGGATTTGCAAAACAGTCAGTGCCTGCAAAGCAGGCACCACAGGCTATCCCCTCTGTGGACCCACTTACTCATACAAGAGTGAACTCTGTTTGAATCTTACAGCTAGCTGAACTGGGACTGAGAAGTCCAGTGTAGCCTAGGTCTAAGAAAGATGGGCAAGGCATGGGGTCAAGATCTATACCTCTACCACATACCTAAAGATGCAGCAGGGTCCCAACGGGACTGCACTTTTTGCTGAGATTGGCAGTCATGTTCAGTACCATAAAAAGCTCATTGCTCTGATGAATATCCTCACAAGAGACATTTTGCCCAGTTGGTACTTAATGGCTGAGTACTCAGATGGTTCAGGGAAATCTTTATTTTCATTAGCAATAAAAGTTGGGTCAAGGTATTTCCCAACAAAGGTGACAGAAAACAGATTACTGTGAAGATGAACTACTTGGAGACTTTACTTTGGGTCCCAGTGCAGGCAGACTGCAGAAGTCAGCCTTAGATGGTGCTTTTCATTTGAAGTAAAAACTGAAGTCTTTCGTAATTGCCATAAAATTTTTTATTTTTTCATTAGATACTTTGTTACTGCAGTCAAAAGCCCCCTCCTCTGGCCTTGTCTGTGCTACAGTCTCCTAAAGCACTTGGAGTGGGAGCAATAAAAGTTAATATTTTATAGCTTTTCAAATGCATCAATAGCCACTCTTTTTTCACATCACTTTGGAAGCTGTTAATTATTAACTGCAGAGGTGCCACCTGCTTCAGTCCCTCACCGGGATGCAAGAGACTTTTTACCCTGACTCCACATCAGCAGCTTAGTAGTTTGCAGCTTTGCCTTCGAATCATGCACATTTGGGTTTCATTTTATCCTTGGAAAGGTGCTTGTACCACAGCACAGAAGCCAAAAACCAACATGAGAACAGACTGAGGAGAGGGGTGCTATATCTATTGACTTAGAGGAGTCAAGGGAGCTGCAGGCAGTGGTTATTGTCTTGGGATCCCAGAAAAAAAGCTTGCAGCTGGACAAATTCACTCTACTCCAGGGCATTTGCATGAATTATCTGCACTTGTGCCTAAAAGAGAAAAGTTCAAGTTTAAGCAATCCAGCAGTAAAGGCTGGACTCTTCCATATAATCAATCAATTAACAGCCATTGTGACACTAGAGAGTGTACTATTGTGCCCAGTAACACATACTCAGAGCCATTTTGTTTGAGCTACAATCACAGGGCAGTAACTTCCACTAAATAGACGAGAAAAATATTTAAACAAAACACCTGCAAGCCAAAAAAGTTTAGCTGCAACCTGGCAGCAAATAAAGAATCAACACATCATTTAACATTTAAAACTCACCTCCTCCTTAACCCAATGACATCTTTGTTTTCCCACGGGAGAAATAACAATGAACTTCATGTGCATGAACAGTCCTCCTACTGCAAATTGGCCCACCAAGAGTAGAGTTTGGGAGTGACTTTCTCATTTTCAGACAGTACCCAAGCTTTGCTAGGCACTGTAAGTCAGGCCCTCTCCTTCCTTTCTTTTGAACTACACAGAGAGGTCACCAGTACAGTTACTCCATCTCTCTCAGGAAGAACCAAGGAGAAAATGCTGCAGGCGTAAGAGGAAGGAAATTAAGCTTTCAAGAACTCATTCTATTCCACACTGAACATGTGGACTTCCACATGCATTAATTTGCCATCTAAGTGTCTGTGCGTGAGAACAGATTTGCAATGAATTCCCATCTCTTGCTACAGCACAGGATTAAATAAGTTCCATCAACAATTATAGATTGTTAATAAAAACAAACAACTGAATTGTTCTCTGTGGGAATGCTCCCCTATAAGGGGCTATATGAGCACTTACACTGGGACAGTCCGAAGCAGTTCCAAGATCCCTTGCCCGTTCCACTGCTGAGCCGCATGCAGTTCCTCCGTGCAAACTCCAACAATCTGGAGTAAATGAAAACAGAGATACTAAACTGGATGGGAACTGTGCAAGAACTGTAAAGAAAATGTGCCATGTGGTGCTGGATCAAACAGTGCAGATACAGAGAAGCACCATTTCTTTAAACTAACTGGATGAGTGAGGACAAATGGAGCCTGAGACAATAGAGGGATTCTGCAATTCCTCTCTCTACACTTACCATGTGAAATGCCCTGGCCACGTAACATTTAATCTTCCATGGCATGTGTGAACTTAACTATGAGGGGGGCCTGGTGACAAATCAGGGTATACCGAAGATCCACTAGTCTGTTCTCACTCTTCAATCTAGTCCACACAAGACAGGACAGGTTAGGGTCTGAGCACATGCAAAACGCTGCTCTGTCAGCCAACTGCTAGGGGCAAACACAGTATCGCACCAGCAATTTCTATCAGGCAAGGGACCTGCTGCCACAAGGGAATGCCTTGGAGCTCATAAATCCTTGACCAGCGCAGTTTGCTGACTAGTTACACCTTACCCAGCACCATAAAGTAAAGCTGCTTACACATCGCATAATCCACTCGTCACCGCGGGCAATTGCAGACTTCTGCCTTCCTGTATAAAGCAGGATGTGTTTGCTTTTCAGGATGGGAGCTGCCACACTGAGCAATACCAGATGTCCCTCTCACAGCAGCTCAGATCAGATGCTTCAAATGAAGGGGTAAAACACCCTTCAGCTGATAGAGGAAGGCAGTTTCTTCCTGATCCATCAACCGCTGGCTTGTGCCTTTGAGCACAATGAGTCACTCTTTGGGATGAAAAATTATTTTAGTCACAGCCTTCTATTTTCTTCCTCAATACTCTAAGCCTTTTCCAATAACGTTAGATTTTTTGTCAAAATCTGTTCAACTGATGTTTTATCAGAAAAGAGGAAAACTGAAAACTAAGTTCTGAAAAGCAGCAAGCAGACGTGCATGATGTGCATTTGCCATAAGCACGTATCTGCACTGATAGAGATCTGTGTGGAAAACCATCAACGTCAGCATGTACCCAGTTCTGCACGCCCTACCTCCCCTGCCCCTTGCAGAGCTCGCTTTGTCAGGACCCAGCCCTTGGAGATGCACTTCATCCCCACCCATCTCCCAGGCTTCCTCCATGAACAGCCTGAATCACCCTTGCTTCAGGACACCCCTCCCTGGGCCTTCACTCACTAATTACATACAAACAGCAAGACTCTAAACAGGAAATTATTTTGTGTTTATTCTTTTCTTTTTGCAATCATTTATCCTCATGGGTCGAAATAAATCCATAACAACAAGCATCAAACAAAGGGGAAAAACAAGTCAACTGTATGTGTTGTGTAAGATTAGAGGCCAAGAGCCTCAGGATCCAACAAGTTAACTGTCCTTTGATCCAGGACAGCTGGGCACTAAAGAAGAGATGTGGACTAATGCAGCACTAACTGGGGAGTAAGCCTGCTTAGTTTGGCTCTCTGTCTCTGCTTCCAGGTCCCACAACTCACCTTTCACTGATTAGTCCCATACCCATCTCTTTCTCATTGATAAAACACAGTCTTTTGGGCACCTCAGAAAGTTCAGGAAAGCCTTTGCCCTTCCACAGCAGTTGCCTTGGGGCAGGTCTGTGGTAATGGAGCTTCCCCTTACATCTTGCAAGTACAGCCAAGGACAAATGGGAGCATCTTGAAGCTTAAACTGTAAAATACAGACACTTCCATTTTCCCATAGGAGGGAAGCTTTTCCATGGAGCAGGGAGAAGTCAGCAGTTTGTATAAGCTATGCCAGCTCTTCCACTGAGGTTAATAACTCCATATGCAATTTTAAAGTGCCCAAAGCAGCCGACATCTAAGAGACATCACTGAGAAAGAAGACTTTGGGAAAGCAAGCAAACCTGTTTGGCCAAGGAAGCTCTCCCCACTGACCAGTAGGGTTAAATTGCAAGGGTTTTTTTTAAATGTTTCTTTTACAAAGCAAACCTGAACCTTTCTTAAACTGTAGATCAATATGGGAAAACTCACTTAGCCTCTAAAGAATTTTTGTGTCAAGGCTGCCTGCTCCAAATACCTCTTTTCCTGGAACTCAAACCAGCGGATGACTTACCGATACCACCATAGAATTAATTTGAATTTAGATCTACATTACCTTTTAAAAGTGTTTCTCTCAGCTTTTTTCCCCATGTTCATGTTTCAACTTTCAGAGCAGTAATGTAATATTCAACTCCAGGTCTGTTTCACAGTGTAAACCTTTTCTCCATCAGACAGGCCTCTACCTTGAGATCTGAGTGTGCCATTGCTCAATCCTGCTAAAATGCTTACTGAACTATTACTCCAGAGTAACAACTCAAAAGATGAGATCTACGGTAATCAAATAAGGAAAAAAAAAAGCATCTGACTTATGAAAGCTAAGCGAAACGTAATGTTAACCGCATTCCACTCTCAGGATGTGACAGTCAGAGCCACCATTGCTGGGTCATACCTGTAGGAAAGTAACGACCCCAAAAGGAGTCTGCACTGGCTGCATCTGAGGGTCTTCTGTCAGTAACATATGCTGGATTCTAGATTCACTGTTGTCCAAAGGGCTGTGCCACGATACATGGTCACCGCTGCAGAAGGTGTTTTCTGCAAGGAAGATAAACAAGAAATATTTAGTCTCTAAATTCTGCTAGAATACTCCTGACTGCTATCAGGCAGGGACCTCTGGTCTGGACCAGGACAGCCACTGGTGGCTATTCACAGTAACTGCTTCCAGCCAGCTCTGCTGAGTCTCTGAGTCAGCTGAAGCACCTGAAGCAGGAAAGGGGTCTCATTGAGCCATCTGAATTCAAGCACTGACTTTAAAATTGCCCTTTCTTGAGTCCTGTGGCAAAAAATAGTGTCCTGCTTTGATATTAATCCCAACACAGGAATACCAACAAATAAAATTAGCTTCTCTCTCATTTACTATTAGTCTCATTTTGTGAGAGGGTGCAGAGTCAGCAGGCCATACTGGATGCCTATGGGACCGTTATTCATACTTAATTTGCAGTTCTGATTTGCCACAAAGAAAAGATTCTGAAATGTGAATTAAATACAAATAATACTCTGCTATATCTAATAAAAATCCCCAGTCTGCTGCCCAACTTGTGATGGTCTAAGTCAAAGTCACTTTCTCTCCCAATTGTATGGTGGCTCTGGTGCAGAATTATAATTAATGTGTTCCTTCTTTCCCAAACAATGAGAAAACCAGTAGGGTATAAATGTCACTCAAAATAGACTGCATCAAAACAAAAAGCCAGAAATTATCCTTCCCTCTTCACGACTGTAAGCATTCCTTTCTTTTCCTCCTCTCCTACTTAGAAAGCCAAAACCCCCAGATAATCCCATGTTCCACAGCTGGTGCATGCCAGAAGGCACACCAGAACCCATATGTATGTTGCTGCCCCATCACAAGGCTAATGCTTGCTTTCTGAGTGAGCTAGAAGTAAAACAACCAACCACGACCATTTTCACAACAATTAAAGCATGCTCCATTTGCACACAGCTCCTACAGCATGGGTGCAATATGCTGACTAGCTGACTGCCTTGTCCTCGCGTCTTCTGCTTGTCCCAGTCCAGGTACAGCTTTTATAGCACATACAAATAAACAGCCTGGAAGCTATAATCTTCCCTCTGATACAGGTGTAGTGCCCCAGAGGTGAACTGAGTACTGCCTGCCTGCTTCCAAAGTCAGTGGCAAGCACAGCACCCCTCTCCCTGACCAAGCTTATTGATGAAGGCTGCTGTCTTCACCGTGGTCTCTCCCAAGGCCGCTCTTACAGGAGCGTGGGAAGGAAGGCCTTGCCCACTGGAGGACTAGGACTTCCACTGCAGACTGGAAAATGTTAGTGGTTACTGGAGTTGCTGTCTGTCGAGACTGGAACATCTCATATAACACAGAGCAGGATCCAATTCAGATTCCCCTGCCCGGCAGCTAGGAGCAGATGTGGTCCTGGATCTTCACCTAACCTTCCAACATCACCTTCCAAATACATGTCAATAGGACATCTCTTAAGTCTCTATAGAGCCTATCTGAGAAACTGTGAACATGGCAGCTTCTGCAGCAGGAAAGAAACAGCATTTGCCAGTAATTGCAGCTTTGTCCCCAGCCACACTAAACAACCGACACTGAGGAATCGTGTCCTCGCACACCACTCACTGCGCATCGGCACCACCACGACTGCACGCACTGACTCCTGGCCGGCAGCAAGTGCAGGATGCTTCGAGGCAGCCATCAGCAGCAGGCAGGTACCCTAATGAGAGTTCTCTCGCAGCTGCTGTGCTTGTAATTACTCGCAGTCATCCCACTGACCAGCTCACTCATGCTCACCCATTCCTGGGTTTAATGCAGGACGTCCGGGGCAACTCGGCGTTTCTCCACCAGGTGTCCCCATTGGTGTGTATTTGAACATTTATTAGCTCTGGTTTCGCAGATGAATTTCTTGGACAGCTGATTTGATTAAGAATTAAAATAAACTCCAAATACCATAAGGAACTTGGCCCGAAAAACGAGGCATGTAACAGAAGTGTTGTGATACGGGAATGTTCTCCTTAGTTAAAATTAGGAAAGAAAGAAAACATAGCAAATGCAAGCTGCTTAAAAGAAAGAGTTTGTTGTTCTATACACTAAATTACATGCTTTCAGCTCTGTGACTGAAAGGAGTGGTTCAGATTTTACTTCACGTTTAGAGTTGGAGAAACATAAGCAGACAAATGAAAAACTTTTTTTTTTTTTTTTTTTTTTTTTAGTGTTAAAACCGGATTAAAGAAACAGTACTTAGAACATTGCAAAGGATCCTGTGATATTTTCCAGGTTGGCCAAAATGTGGCTGATTTTTTTTTTTTTAAATGATAAAAGCCTCTCAGTCACAGTTTTCAGGAATGAAACAAAGCCACAAAGAGCTTATTCTTGGGCCCTGTCTTTATACCACAACATTTTGCCCATCAAATGCTCACACAATTCTATGCTGATCGATCGCTGCGTTTCACTGCTGGTGCTGCTTCTCCTGGGAAAGCCCAGCCCGTTCAGAGCAGGTTTTCAAATGCAAATGTCTCTGCTGGAAACCCACCTGTTTATGTTCATGTGAACACTGAACACTTAGAAAATCTCCCTCTCCCTTGCATGCATACGAACACCACAAAATTCACACCGACTACTCAAACCACACACACAAAAAAATCTATTTCTGCAAATAACATGAAGCCAAATTAAAATCTGTAAGAGTGTAAGAAATTCAGAATTACAGCCTGAAACTCAGCTCTTCGCTTGCTGCATTGTAACCCATATGGAATGGAAGATCAGCTCTTGTACAGAGATCATTGCAGCACTGAGGACAGTTTGAATTGCAGGACTTGTAGCCACAGAAACTAAGAAGTTACAGAAACAAAGGACTAGATAACCACTTTCTCTTGCCTCATGCTGGAAACAGGGATGAGCATCCTCTCTTCCCACTTCTCACACTCATATTTTCAAACCAAGACAATCAAAATCTTTCTAACCATTTAAGTTTTAAACAATGTTTTAGCCAGAAAATCCTTAAGTTTTCATAAATGTAAATTTATAACTTCGTGAAAGTAAATTTATAACCAAATTTGGGCTTTCATGAATGTTGAATTCAAACATAAAACATCCAGATAAATCCTCAAAGTCATCACAGCACAGATGGATGTGAAGTCTCCTGTGGTTTTCGCACCTATCATTTGCAGTGCTGTCAGTAACACAATATACAATCTGCCTTTCATCCACAAACATGCACAGTGTGCAAGTATTTCCTACATGTACACATGTATTTCCATAAAACCAAGAGATGAGTAGGCACAGGACACGTGCACTCATCTCAGGTACACAATGAGCACCAACACTTTACAAGGAGCAACACACTTCAGTCAGATGTGCCTGCAAGACAATTCCTGTTCCCAAAAATGCATCCCCATGTCTCTTGTACCATATGGACTAGCCAGAGAAGCAGCCTGTCATCTCCAAACTGATTTTTGAGACCGTTTTGCACTGCTGTGAACCAAGGATGGGACTGGGACTTTCAGTGATAACAATGCCAATATGGGCGTCTCAACAATGTTCACAGTTTCATAGCCACACCTCTCAGTACACATTTTGATGCCTACCGCAGATATCAAATGAGACACCTACACTCACAACTGGAAGCTGAAAAAATAGGTATTAATATACACGTAAAAGAAACATTGTATGTAAGAATAAAAGATTACAGGAAGAAGTTCATGTCCATGGAGCACTGACCCAGTCTGACAGGACTCACTGCTACAAGCACCCCAAAACAATTTCTAGTTTTAGGCCAAAACACAACTCCCCTTTCAGATGAGCACAGAACATTTCTTTGCAAATTATCTCAGTTTAGTAAACCTGAAAGTTTAGAGCCTCAGCAGCAAAGCTGGTTCTGCAAGGATCCCATCACAACACTGATGCTGTCCCAAGCCCTTGGAGATTTGGGAACAGCCTCTGCTTTATCCACATTCATTTACAGCAACCATCAATCCAACACTTTTCACTCTTAAAAAACTCTGCTACAACAACCCTTTTGACCTGCTGTATTGCTGTGCATACTGTGGCAACGTTTTTTACTGGTTTTGAGGAGGGACTGAAGCACAACAGATGTTACAAAAGTCCTTTTTCACTGTATTTCTTAGTAAGACAAAATGCATTTGCATCAGAATCCAGGAAAAGGTGAGAGCAGTAACTGTGAAAAATCACGGACTGCTACTGAAACAAGCACCTTCTCTGCCATTTCAAGAGGGCAACGTTCAGTCTGCCAGGACTCGGGTATCATTTGCTACTGCAAAAACTTCTACCTCTTTGAAGTTTGGTGTTACCTGAGTCCACAGCAAAGCCAACAAGAGACGGAAAGGGAAACATCCAGGAAAACCATTTTATCTAATGGGAGGAGTCTAACATACTCTAATAAATAGCAAGCCTCAAACCGGTGGTCAGTCAATGTGTTCCCAGGCTCAGGAGTAAGCTTGGAGAAGACTTCTATGAAGGGGGAACTAAGGATGCTCTTTCCTCTGTGGGTTTAACACGCTGTAGATGGATTCACTATTGCCTAAGGAGGAAGGAGCTCTGACTAAAGCTTTTACTACAGCTATGGCACATACAGGAGGACCCTATCTAGATTCACCTGTGTCTAAGGTCAAGTGTAACACATCTCCACTCTTCTCCACTGCAGCTGGCATAGTTAGCATTTTTACTCACCTGCTCATTTTTACAATCCTTTAAGAACCAATTATCTCCAAGAGCCCTACCACTCTGTTAAGTCTGTTTGACACTGGCCAACAGGTTCAAACACCATTAGGGTAGCACAGCCAGTCTTCTAGGCAGGAGAACAGCATGACTGCATAAGCCTTGTTTCCTTAGGTGAGCACAGCAAAACCAATAGTCACCAGAAAAAATTACCAGGACTCACCAGGGAATTGTCAAATGCATAGAACACACAGATAGCAAAGCACAGAAATGATCTATCTATCAAGAGGAAGAATTAAATAGCAAAGGCACTGAAAGAAAGCATGTTACAAAATTAAATCCAAATTACTTTAGTGTATGGTTAAATCAGTAAATCCTCAGGAGTAAACTAAGGCTCTGATTTACTGCATATGAGCTGATTCACATTGAATACGTCTGCCTCACAGTAAACCTGAGGTGGTTACATGTTCCATCCATGGAGGGAAGAGCTAAGCTAGCTGACCTGCCTCAGGATAAATACATGTCCTTCAGCAGTTACCATGGGAGCACTGGATGTGTTGTAAGTACACAGGCTTGCTTACAGTAACCTCTTGGACACTCGCACCCTTCCTGCTTGGAAGGGGCACTAACAGGACTTAAACCTAACGCAGAAAGGTAATCTCAGAGACTTGAAACTGGTTCTTTTTCTGCAAATTGTGTTTTAACAAAAACTACTGATATTTAATTTTTTTTTCCCTTTCTATTAGGGAATGCTGATTCCATTAAATGAAACTGCTTCACAGGAAGGTATTGATTTCATAAGAACTCAACAAGGAAATCTTTAAAATACTTCACTATTTTATTTCATAATTTATAATAGCAAATCTGAAGCTTCTCTCCAGCTCCATAGACATGAGAAGTCTCTAAATTTCCCATAGACCAGCTCTTGTACCATTCCATCATACAAAAGCAGCATCTATAAGACAGTTATACCAGACCACTCTGTTAAGCTTCCTATATTTTGAAGTCTTCAAAACGTCATTATCCGTTTTCCTTTACAGCCCATATAAAGCAGGTGAGGTTCCTCCATGCAGCAATGGTCGTAATTCAGCTGCGCAATCTCTCCTAACTTTACTATCCAACTGCTTTATAATGAGAATTGGGGAAATAACTCAGAGGGAACCATTCCACTGTGGAGTAGTGAATTTTCTTTGAGTAACATTGCTCATTTATTTTCTTGGAGTACATCCCCCTCCTTTAATTCGACTAAATATAGCTGATGCCTAAAGAAATATTCTTAGTTTCAAGATGTTTTATAAACTATGTAATGCATGCACTCTATGCTCAGGAGGTGTTACCTAGCTCCAGAAAGAAACACAGACTACCTCCCACTGTATTTTCAATTTCTTTTTTAAACCTGCCAGTTTTGCATGTATGGGATCCTGCTAGGAGCCCTTACTCCCTTGAATAGCCACAGGGAGTAAGTTGAAAAGGACAGCAAACCGAGACAAATACTAGGATCTAAGACAGCTCCGTCCAAAGGGTGGCCCCAAGCTGAATCTGGGTCAGGGAACATCTCAGTGAGCTTGCTACCCTGCACCACCCAGAGCAGATGGAAAAGAGCTGATTGTGCATCTGGGAGTCGAAGATCTTCTCTGGCATGCACATAGACGACCATGTGGAGGAAAACAAGGAGCTGATGCTGTTCCACCAGCAAGGAGACAGCAAGGGAACCTGAAGCATATCTCCTGTCCATGCATGGCCTTGCACAGAGTCCCCAGACTGAGTCTGGCTCTGAGGTAGTTCAGACTGCATCACTCTGGTTCACCCAAAGGCCAGCAACTTCCCCCTTCTGACACGGTCACACCATACAATTCTTTAGACAGATTTTCAAATTAGGAAAATAGATTTGTAGCCTGATCATTCCTGTGTACCTCTTGTCAGACACCTCCTCCTTCGAAATGCCAGCTAAAATCTGCAACAGAGGGGTTAAACTGTTCTACTAATCAGTCAGATAAATCCATCTGGACAGTGTGTTACAGTTTATGAGCTGATACTGCGCAGAGTGGGAGAAGCCCTAACTACATTGACTACTAAGTGTGCTTGGTTTTGGGAAAACAGCCACGCTACTGCACTCATATCTTCAACAGCAAGTTTCTGTGTTCCTCTCTTGTTTCTGCGGAAAGGCAGGCCATCATTACATAGTCACTTTATTCTGGGATGTGTGCAAGATGCTGCTGAAAGAAACCCTGCTTGTCCCCCTGAGAGAGCAGCAGCTACCTGGATCACCCCCTCGAGTCAGTAACGTTGCTTAGCTATGCAAGCACAACGCTTGGCACTTCTCTGGCAGCTTGATCTAAAAAAATATACTCAGTAAAGCTGCAACAGTGCGTGGCAGTGGGGACGCTGGCACGCAAAAAAGATGACCACATCCCTCACAGGAGCCAGACCTACATTAGCCGCATCACTCAGCGGCTTGGAAACGCGCTGCTCTAAGGGGTACAAACCTGCATCTTGTATGCGAGACTGAGATTTCTGCTAAACTGAAGGCAGCAAGTCACAGACGTCAGAGAAATTCTCTATTCGAGGGCAAAGCAAAGAAGGATTTCGACTCCATGACTTACGGGTGCAGGAATGTTAAAAAGGCCCCCAGTGAGTTCCTGGCCAGCATGACAGTGATGCAGCCAGACATTTAAATTGAATGCAGCTTATCTGATACTTACAGAAACAATGTAATTTATTGCATTGCTATTACCCCATGCACAGTTTGTATAATTTATTATCTAAATGCATTTTCTCCAACACATTTTTAATATTCAGTCTGGCTTTGTTTAAAAAAAAGGTAATCTGGCAATCTGTCACAAATAAGATTTGATGCTGTTTTTTAATACCATTTTGCAGACTGAACAGCTAGAATCAATTGAGAGAAACTAAGGGCAGATGCAGAGTCCAACATTGAAATGCATTAGCTATATTTTTCACCAGAGCTACTTAATATATTTCTAACTAGCTCAATAATGGATATAAGCATGCATGCAAAGATGTAGCTATAATAAATCAATACAGAAGCTAAACGTGAAAATAGTATCTAAAAATCTCAAAGTAATACTCTTACTGCAACCCACTTTATAGATGCAAATTAAAAAAAACAGGGTATAAAGAAAAATACTTCATTCAGACTCATGTGGCAGCCACATTAAATTAAGATAATCCAGGGATAATCAAGTTAATGTTAAATGCAGTCTGTATGCTTAGTTTTCTAACCTAAAAAGGACTGCACACATGGATTGGTAAAGGGGAAAAACAGAATCTGTAGGGCCCGCTGGCAGTTATTTTATAATTTCACTTTCAACTCAAGCTGAATGTGTTTTAAGAACATACAAGTAGAATCCAAGCCATGATGTATTTGCACTACGTTAAAAAAATGCTTTTCCTCCATGTTTTTCTTTTTCAGTGCAGTTTTGCTGCCCCTTATCTCCTGTCTGGGAAACAGGAACTGCCCCAAGCCCGGGCACCCCAAAGAGGTGTGAATTCACACGGTGCTGCTGCCTACTGCAGACATGGAGCATAGACAAGATGCCTGAGGAAGAATTAAATCCCCGGAGTACAATTAAACAATAGCTCCACTGCAGGGATTCAAATTGGGCTTTTAGAAACAAGGGGCCTTTTCTTAAAAAAAAAATAGTGTGGAAAAAACCCCAGATTATCAGTACTGTAAGGATTGCTTGACCTCTTGTGGTTTGAAGACAGTTTCAGAAGAGTGATGCAGATTTTTTATTTTTTTTTTTTAAATTGGTCAGCAGGTTGAAGATGCAAAGTCGATTACTGCACAGCTCCAGGTTTAAGTTCTCTGGACTGAAAGCCAGATGAAGGGGCCAGAATTAGGCCCCTGCATGAGTCCCCAGAGTACACTGCCAGCAGAACAAATGTGGTTCCTCACTCCTCTGTGCCCTGCTCAGGGCCGTCACTCATGCCTACTGACAGTGGGATGGTGGAAAACACGTCTCACTGTACTACCGCTTCCGCTGATGAAAAGCAGCAAATGCTGCTTTTCTTATCACAAAGTAGATCCCAGGCACCTGGATGCCTTATGGGACACTGGAGAGCGTAATAATTTAGCCAAAAACCAAATGCTAAAATCCTATCATACAATGACCAATTTGGTTCTGGGCCTCCTCTACCTCTTCTGTTTTCCAGGACATTTCTTTCCATCCCTTACACATCTGCGTGTCTGGCTTGCTCCTTCTCCCTGCCCATTTCTATGCGCGTATACAATTTCCATGACTGCAGCCTCCGAGAATTTCCCACGCAGGCTCCCAGCGAGTGACTCCCGTGCCCAGGGCACGCTCCCACCCTCTGCGAGCGCTGGGCCCCCTGTCCTCTCCCTGACTCGGCACAGCCTGCTCCGCCAGCCACCTCCTCCCACGCTTCCTCTCCTCCCCACAACTTCATTCAGCTCCTCCACATCTGCTCCTTACAGCCTTCTCCAGCCCTCGCAGTCAGCGGAGGCAGGAGCTGGCACATCCAGCACGCTTGGCACCCCCTCGGCATAAGCGCTGCCCGGGGCAGGACGCATCTCCCACCTTGCTTTTGCAACAACACAGCTCTCGCCTATCTACAGATTTATCTGCATGGCTCCCTCCCACAGGGAGGGAAGGCTGGAGGAAGGCACAGCAACATGAAAGGACTTACTTGGCATTGCTGAGTACAGTGGGGAAAGAAAAGGAACACAGATACGAGTTGCTCCTTCGCAGCCCCACAAAACTCTCCTGCTCCAAGCTCTTGCTCCTCTACAGCCCATCACTCAGGCACGTTGTCCCTGGGTGCTGCAAGGCTGGGCTGCTTTCACCTCCTCCAACAGGCAAGTGGGACAATCTTCTCCCTGCCCTCTCCATCTCCCAGCCCAGCAACCACAAGGGAGCAGGAGTGACGCACTTGCCAAATCCCAATCTCCAGGCCAGGTGAGAGACCCTTCCCACTTTTGTCCAGCTGCTCTGCCACCAGCTTTCTGCATCCTTCACCTGAACAAGACGTGTTTTACAGCTCTCCTTCAAATAATGGTATTTATGTCTTCAATAGTTTCAGAAACCGAATAGCCTCAGGATGGGGTGGAGGCCCAGGAGCAAGAAAGGATGTTATACAGCAGGATCTCCTGTCAGATAAGGACTCAGCTCAAAATAGGTATTTAATGACAGTTGTTTACAGATTATGTGGTCCCACATGGCCAATTTGAAGAGATACTTGCCTTTCAGTTAAAACCCTATCCTGTGTTCTGGCATGTGAAAGCCAGGATGTTTTATGGTTACCTGAACGTTTCTCAGCCAGGTGCAACTAGAACAAAGACTTATACCCACAGCATTTAATAACGTTTAGGTGTCCTCAGCAAGGGAAGAGAACTGCAGCAGGAGAGAAAACCTTTTTTTCATGTTGTTGGACCTCCTAAATACTTGTGCATGTGCAAGCCACCAAGAAGGATGGATGCTTAGATGGATGCAGCAGGAGCACCATAAGATTGTACAGTCACTTGTGATCTTCCCCTAGATACCTAGCTATGAGACGTTTCTGCCGAAGAGCTTTCAAGAGTTTGAAAGGGAAGCAAAGGAACTATCTTCCTCTGAAGGACCCAAAGATGCAAGCAGCTTCTTTTAATAGCCTTTACAGCATAGACATCTGGCAGAAAGACTGCAAGACTGCACTAGGGTATCCCTTTTAGCAAAAATTACTCAAGGGAAGACTGTGAGAAAACACCTATGGAGTTATCACATTGTAATCTCTTCAGAAAAGTTGTCTACTTACGCAGGCATTAGTTCTGGAGCTTATAACAGACAGGAAGGGCAGGAGTCTTTGAGAGCACACCATGGCATTTTTCTCAGTGGTTGATTATTTTCTCTCAAATTTTCAGAAATTTAAAGCTTGCACAGGCCAGACTTTTGTTTTACTTTGGCAAAGCAGGAGGCCGAAGGGCAGGAAACAGAGGAACTTTGTACTCACACATATTTGTGTAAAATATTAGTTACACATTGAGCTCTACCAACCCATTACAGTAGTGCAAGAGAAACATACAAAGTTAGTCCAAGAGCTATATTTACAACTCAAATGCAAAATGACCAGCCTGTTTATGGAGCACCTTTTGAAATGCCATCCAAAGTGTTCTGAGATGATTCCTTTAAACCCCTGATTTTAAATGAAAAAGGAGCAGAGTCCACTTTCCACAGCCTCTGGGCTCCCTACAGTCTCTGAATACATTCTCCCAGTTTCTCTTCCCCACCAAGAACAAAACGCTTCCCCTACTGTGCCCATTTGCTGCCTCCTGGCTGAGCAGGCTGCAGCAAAGGATCTTTGCATGGAGTCTGTCAGAAGATGGTCTGTAATAAGCTCCGTGTACTCTGCCTGTAAGAGTGGCAGTGGATTAGAAAGCACAGTTTGAACACCACTTGCTGCACAGATCTTCAATAGAAAGTGTAAGGTGGTGGATATGTAACCGTGAACCCAACTTCCACCTCAGTCTACTCTACTCTGCAGTTTCATCTAACATGGGCTTGGCAGCTGTCAAGGGAAAAAACAGTCCTTTTTCACAAGGCTACTCAGTACGTGTAACCTTCAAACTCTCCTCTGTGCATCCCAAACAATTGCACACAGGCAGTGAGAGAAGATGCTCCTGTGACTGCAAAACAATCTCTCTGTGTTGTGGCTTTCAGTTCCTTGAGAGAAGGAAGCAACACTATTCTGTGCAGAAGCCTTTAACTATTACAGTGGCTGCTTCCACTTCCCAGAAAAGGCTGGGTGGGACAAGGATCTCATATATAAGATGCCAAAGGATCTCACACCAGCAGGAGGGGGAGTTTTCTGCCTTTCCCAGAGCCATTTCCTTTGTCTTGCATTCCTCCTTCAGTACAACAGGGGACAGAGTCTTTGTCCGAGGCTGGGCTGACCATGTGCAGCTTCTCCCCAGCTTTCTTACCCCAGGAGTAAGGGATGCTCTTCTTAACGGGGCTTGCTGGTCCCCAGAATGTCAGCTCCTCCTCCCCCTCCTGCAGCAGGGAGGCTCTGGGTAGGATGGAGAAAAGGCTTCCTGCAGAAAGCTCAGTGCCCCTCCACTTTGGGCAGAAAACGTTAGCGAGATCAGTTCTGACCTTGAAACGTGGCCACTCAGGATGAACACCTGCTAGGGCCCAGCATCCAAGCGTCCCAGGGTGCGGGGCTGGCTGGATGTCCTCCTACCGCTTCGGCTGCTGGGGCAGCCTTGCATGGAGATGTGTCACACAGCTTCCTCTGGGTCTCCATGCTCGTTTCTCTCCTCTCTCTCCCAGTGGCAGCCCATATGCAATATGAAGGCTAAAACGACTTGTGCATTTATAAATGCAACCGTATATCAGATTTACAAGCGTTGCTGCTTTGTCCATGCCTGACATTTGGGAGCAGCCTCAGGGCACATGGACTGATGCAAAGCACAGAGAGAAGACAGGTCTTTCAATTTTTTTTTCTTTTTTAAATAAACCAACTGAATGAACTGTATTGAACAGCTGAAAAGCAATGAGCCAAGTTCATTTCCCAGGCAGGAACAGGACATGAGTTGACAGAATTAAAAGGGACAGCATCAGTTGAAATCTAGCCAACTCAAACTAGGCCTAAACCTACTTTATCTAAATTGCAGTAGCAGCTAAAAACAAGCCTCCTCTTTCAGACAGTGTTGAGATCCCTCACTTACTGCCTAGAAATACTATGCAATCAGTAAAGCAGTCCAGGGGAAGACAGCTTTCCCTCTATTTCAAAGTCTTCTATAAGGAACAAAGACTTTCTGTGCCTCTGCTCCTGGCACAAAGTCTCTTCATGCTTTAGTGTCAACCTACCCTTTGGGGCTGGAGAAGGTCAAAGACCTGTTCTCAGCCAAGAGCTAGAAGTTGGAGAGACAATAGTGGCTTCCATGACAAGACACAGGAACTACCCAGCCTGACCCATGAGTCCAGACAAACTGCAGCAGAGAAAAAAGCCCAAACTCCATGAGGTTGGGGAGGTAGAGAAAAAAAGGCTTTAATTTATACTACATAGCTAGCTCACTGACAACATAAGCCATGGACTTTTCCTCCCCCAAGTTGAATGAGAGTACAGGTGTCCTTGGAAATTCCTGGGTTCCCAGTCATGCTTTCCTACTGCTTAACTGCAGACTGGGAGGAAGCTTGGAGGAGCCCCATGCACAGTCCAGCTTAACACCACCAGTGCTGATGAAGCAAAAGGCAATGTCACACAGCAGTGGTGTTGGTTGCCTCCTCTCAAGGTCCTGAGACAGCATCCAGCACTTTTTAAACCTGGCCAGTGGGTTGCAGGGGTTCTTCTATCACTGTAGCAAAAGGAATTTTGTGGAGAAGAGATTCTCCAGTGTGGCACAATGTCCTAACAAGTCCCAAGCAAAGGCCTGGGAGATACTATCTGTCAGCTAGCAAGAACTAAGTAATTGCCAGCTTGTCCCATCAGTGGCTGAAGAAGTGACAGTGCTCCAAGGCAAAGGGCAGGTCTGAGACTGGCACTGGGGTGCCTCCAGTATTGCAAAGGGGCAGCACCCTGCCTATTCTAAACAGAAAGAGAAGGGAAGTTAATTTAGTCAGCCAAAATCTAAGGTCATGCAACTCCATTGATGCTGCCAGGAAGGAAGAGAATGTGGATGCTCCACCTGTGCAGTAGCATAACAGCACTCAGCAGCATTCACAGCTGTATTTCTGCTCTATGCCCTCAGCTAGTTTACCACTCACACCTGAAATCACTGAGACAGGACTCACATGGAGGAAGGACAGGCCACCAGGCGTGTGCTTGTTCACAGCCTGGGAAGCCTCAGCCACAGCTGGGGCCCCCACAAAGTTCCTCTCTTAAGGACTGGCAAGCCTCTTACCTGCCCTGTGCCTTGGCACCCAGCAACAAAATGGTGCTGGGTGTGTTTCCCTGCCTCACAAGTGAGGATAAAAGTATTGCACTTGGAAGGTCCCCAAAATTATGGCCATACAGACAAATAATATTAATCTTCGCAAGCGTGCAGAAAGAAACTGCATTAATTTAATCTAGGGAAGCCAGAAGCACCTCTGCATGCTGACCCACGCACCAGGCTCAGTGTCATCAGTACCAAAACCTGTCCTCTTCCACCTTCCCAGTGGAAAGGCTCCCTCCACCAAAAAGCATGAATGTTGCAGACAGTCAATATTGCTGCGCTTATTCCCTACAGACCCCTGCTAGGGGTTGGAAAGACCATCTTAACATTAAAAGCAGGTGCTGGAAGTTTACAGTTTCTTTGAGAGGGGGAAAATATGAGTTTTATTAATGCCTTTCAATGAACTCTGCTGGACCAAGCCAAGAACAGTCACAGAAAAAAACCAAAATGGACTGGAGAAAAAAGTTTGATGTCAAGGACTAAACAGCAAGAAGTCTTCCTGAGACTTGCCCAAGAGTTGCTATGTCACGAAAGCAGATGGGAGTCTAGCTGCCCCATCCTTCAAGCACACTCAAATTAAAACCGCATAAAGCCACACTGTAACACTAACTTCTCTCCTCCAAGAGCTCAGATACGTGATCATATTACTGGGTTCAGAGCCATAGGCTGGCATGAAGCAGGCTGTCCATCTCTTGTGCTGCAAAAAGAAGGGTTTCCTGCAACTGGCACTGCCTCGTGTGTTGGCTAATGGGCACACATGCACCATGTGAGCAGAGCTGCTAAAGAAGGACAAGCCCCATCTGCCAGGACATGCAACACAAGCGGTTTGACCATCCGGCATCCAGCTTTGGGCAGGGCGATCACATAGAATCTGCAGGCATATTTCAACCCTTGAGCATCCCGAGCAGTTAACAGCAACGAGAAAGTAAGAATAAATGCAGTCCCACCTTTAATGGTTTCTCTGAGCAACCCTGGGACAGTATTTCAAGAGGAGATGCTTTTATGTGCCTACAAAATGCCTCCTCTTAGAATCATCCTTTCTGCAGGCAAAAACATTTTCCATGAGGTCTCTTCAGTGTTGTCTGGCTGATCAACAGCTTTGCAGACAGATGTTCTCTCTGGAGTACTAGCAGTGCTGCAAAAGCTTTATTTGCAATCTACAAGGGGGGGAAAAAAAAGGGCTGGGTCCATCTGCAACCAGCACTTTGCTGCAATGGCTATCAGGACAATTTACAAGAGTTGCATTTGGCAATTTCCTCCCCAGTAACTTCAGAGCCTCCAGCCAGCTCCGGGGGAAGCCAGCGACAGGTTGGAGGCTGAAGCACAAGCTCGGTAGCTGCCTATCATGCCCAGCACATCAGCCAACCACTCCACACACAAGCAATCGGTTTATCAGCCAGCATGTCGTTTGGTACCAGCCCTGGCACGTACATCCCAGCTGGAAGCTCGGGGACATGGCAAGGCTGGCTTAGGAGATGGGGGAAGGGATGGGAAATATTGGGGAGGTGAGCTCATAGGCAGCAGTGTGGGGAGAAGTGGATTTATTGCAGTGGTGTGAGATGTAGAGAGGCTAGCACAGAGACATAAAGGACCAGGCTTGATCTGTGCTGCTGCTCACAGAACAGCTTGTTTTATGGGAAACGTCTATGAGGAATTAGGCTAAAACCCAACCAATTTCTCATGGACCACTGAATAACTATCAGATGATGAGAGCTTTTGGCCATGACAAACTTGGGTTAAATTGGAACCAGTGACTTAATGTTTCCATACCCCTTTGCAGAGAAAAGGCACGCAGCATGGTTGAGTCCTGTTCACCTACAGCAAACGACCAGGCAGGAGGCTATTTTATAAACTTCACTGCACTACAGTTTCAGTGTTTGCACAGCAGAGTTCTCTACATAACAGGTTCTGCTGAAATGAAATTCATGTTGATTTATACTTCTTTGTGGAGCTAAAACACACAGTTAATCCCCCCATTTTTAATCTAAAATCCTGGAATACTAGAGAGGAGCCAAGGCCAGCTCTACAATGGAAACTGGTCAATATTACAAACAGATGACAGAAAAAAAAAAAATTTTAGAGCCATAGCAACCAGAAGAGAACAATAAATCAGCTTGGGGTTGAAAAAAAAAATAAAATAAAGGCACAGTCAGGGAAAAATATATATGAATTACTGGGAGATTTTATTTGGCTGTAGTCGTCCTACTGGGAAGAAATAAACACCGTTTTACAAACAAGCTAGACAAGCCTCATTTGTATTCGAGGAAGCAAGAAGTTTGATTTGGGTTTGGGTTTTTGGTTTGGGTTTTGTGTGTTTGTTTTTTTTTTTTTTTGTTTTGTTTTTTTTGTTTTTTTTCCTTTTTACACACAGAAAGCAATCTGTTGTCAAGAATGTTTGAAAACATGTTGGCAAGGAGGTAGTCACTGAGACTACCACATTGAAGCTTTCTGGACTCCAGAAGATCTGAAGATGAAGTCCAATGGTTATGGCAGGGGGGGAGGGGGCCCAGTAAAAGCAGGGTCAAAGTTATCCACTGGCTGAATGGCTGCAGGTCTGTGACCCCAGCCAAATCACTTAATCCCACTGAGTCCCATTTTCAGTGTAAAAGTTATACTGCCTGTCAAACACAAAGTGCCTCCGTGGCTCAGACTACACTTGAATCAGATGGAAACTGCTGAGTAAGAAGAGTGCATTTATACCTGCAGTGCTTACAACTCCTGCATTAACAATTGAATACCAAAGGGGAAACTGAGGCACACAGAGCTGGCATAATACCCTCAAACTGATGCACGTGGTCAGTGACATAGGCAGGAACAGTGTACGTGCTTCCTCAAACTACAGACAAACCGTCAGACAATAATTCCTACCTGAAGAAAGTATGACATGTCAGAAATAAATAAGGAAAGCTAGACATACCTCATTTTGGGCTTGCTTTTCAGCCTGGCTGCTGCAGGCTTGTGTGGCTGTGCTGCCTCAGGCACTTGCACGTGTCAGTAAGAACCATCCTCCCTTACAGTAACTCTGGGAAATCGGCCTGCAGACTTGAATTGTGACAGACGACAGAAGCTCACAGTTACTAAGTTCCTGCAGGTTTCACAGAAATAACTATAAAGGACAAGAGAAGATACTTCATACCTTATCCCCTGAAAAGGGAATCCCTCACCGTAACAGTGCAGAGGAGGCAGACTTGCTAAGAGAGGTGTTTGCCGGGGAAAAAATCCAACACAACAAATCAGCTATAGCTAGTTTGGTCATTGTTTTGACATGTTGCTATCAACATTTATAACTCATCCTGTACCTGGAATTATTCTGTGCAATACACTTCTCAAAAGTGTAATAAATTTTCTAAGGAATAATTCGTATAAGCACATTTCTCCTAAAGTAATCAGCTGAAATCTGTATGAAATTGCCACTCACAAATTGTATCTTGCATGCTTACTTCCTTTGCTTGTAGATTTTGTTACTGTTTTGCAGTCCCCAAGACACAAACAGCTTCCTACTACTGACTAGTCAAAGGTTAGATATTAAAATTCAACTTTTAAATTAGCTGAGTGTTCAAAACTCACATTTAAATATCAGGAAATAATGATATTTAAATATCATTAGTAATCAGGAAACTCTGAAAAAACCATAAATTATGTATTTATGGAACCACAGAAAATGACATTTAGAAGACCTGAAGAGGGCACCTAATCAGTCAAGATATTTGTAATGTAAAGGAGACTCAGAAGGCTCCTACTCTGCCCTCACCTAAAGGAGGGATCAACTCTTCCTGACAAATATCCATGAAGAATAGTTCGACTTGTTCTCAAAGCTATGCAGCAATGAGGAATCTGCAACTATTCCAGTGCTTCACTACACTTATAATTCGAAAGTTTTTCCTAATGACAAAGCCTAACCCTACCTTACAGAAATGTTAGTAGTGACAGGCCTCTCGTATCTCCAGTAGGCACACAGAGAAGTTTATTACTTTATTCCCTACATCAACCTTTTGCATATTTGAAGACTGTTCTCACATCTTCCTTCCATCTTCTCTTCCTTAGACTAAACAAACATAACTCTCTTGATATTTCTCCACAGGTCATATTTTCTGGACCAGGGTCATTCTTATTGCTCTCCTCCAGACTCTCTCCAACTGGGATGCATCTGACTTGAAAGTCTTTTGCCTGAAACAAGATACAGTGCGCTCTCTTTCCCCTCAAGGTATTGCCAGCAATGCAGAAGGACTCTATCACATGCAATACACAGAATAGTTCTATTTATACATCAGAATAATTTCACTTCTCTCTGAATGAAGAGGGTGTTGGTGTTGGTTTAGGTATGGCCCATTGGTGATACTAACTCTGAATCATTTTCTTCTCCTTTCAGAACTGCTACCTTTCCCCAGCTGATAATTGTGCATTGGATTATTCCTGTATCAGCACTGACCTTCGCACTTGTTGCACCTCCCTGACCTTACTACGTATCAGTACTTCAGATCATTCCCACCATTTGCAAAGGTTGATCTGAACTCCAGCCCACTGTGCCATAGTGCTTTGCTGTGTCTGCAGATTTCATCCGGATACTCTGTATTTCATCATCCTGGTCAATACCAAATTGCATGAGCACTCGGACAGAATCAAAACTCTGCACATCTTTTGTGGTTGATGGCAACACATTGACAATTACTCAGAGTCTAAATATCCAACCAGTATTGCATCCCTCTTTAGTTTTTATCAAGATCGCATCTCCTCAGCTCGCTCACATACCTGTTGGAAGGAACAATGTCAGAGGTCTCACTAGTAAGGTGAGGTAACCAACAAGGTAACCAAGGTAACCAACATTCACTGCTTCCCATGGTGCCTGTTACATTGTCACAATTATTTTGTTCTGATTTATTCTTGACAAATACATGCTCGAACATCCACTATTGCCCGGATGTCCTCTAGATGGTTTGTTTTTCCTAGCAGTTTCTTAAGACCTGAAGTCTGATTGACCAATTAGAAACTGCAGGTTTTTGTATTTTTGGGGTTCTTTTTTTTGTGTGCGCGTGCACGCGTGTGTGTGAAGAACAGCGTGTGCGAGAAGAGCAGCATTTGCCATTTTCCAGCCTTCTGTAATGCTACCTGTACCCCCCAACGGCGGGGGCTCAGACTGCTCAGGCTCACATGTTCTGGGGTAAATGTTATCAAGCTCAAGACAACTTGCAAACCTCTGACTCACGGACATCATTTTAATACTTTTGAAGCTAGTTTCACTAGCTAATTCCCCACTACAATTCATGCATTGCAGAGAATATAACCATGACATATGCTATATCATTATCTTTAGGCTCTATGCATGACAAGTTTTTCCTGACAATTTCTCCAGACCTGTACTTACAGCTGCAGCTGTTTTCTTTCAGGCCAAGAAACACAGAAGCAGCAAGAACTCATACACACAACACATTTGTTTCCATGCTACATCAATATATTGCCCTCATGATATATACCAGGCAGACCCTTGGAAATACCCTAACTTTACCTTAGAAAGAAAAAGAAAAAAAAGCAGATTTTAATTTCAGGAAAACACAAACCACTGCCTCTCTATACTGATCAAATGTCATAATACTGCAGTACCTAAAGAGTTAACAATTGTAACAAGCCCTGGATAAGCTTTCCATAGGAGGAGCATTTCTTCCTCTTGGTTTGAATTCTAAGTTTGTTCTACCATGAGATATTCCCAGTACATCCATGAACCATGACAAGCTACGGTCACTGAATTGTTCAAAGTTTCATTTTCAAGGTTTGCAGGTCTAGGGTTTTTTTAAAACTAAAAATAACAGAGTTGGAATTTGTGGTCATGGTCAAACAGTGATAAAATTAAGAACAGATAAAGCCACAAATACTATTTTTTTGAGACTTGCAAGCTTGGTTTTGTTGAAGGAGGGGAAATAGTACCATTTAATCAAAAGCACAAAGCATCAAGTGTTTGTTACAGTGAACAGGGAAGGCCAAGGCTCTAAGAGGTCTGAAATTCAATGCAGAAGACTGCTTTTCTAAAGCACAACCACAGTGCAGGAGAGATGGAAACAAAGGAACGTAACAGTCATTTGCCTAGAAGTGTTTCTTAAATAATACATCACTTGCAATGAGACATGCTTTGCAACTTCAATACACAGTAATAATATTTAGGACAGCAGTAGCTTCTAGATGAGTCTCTTAACTCAGTCATCACCATCTGAAAATGCTCAGCTCAGCTGAGCTCAGGCTCAGCAGGCTCAGTTACTCTCCCCCAACTCCAACCAGACCCAGCAAAGCACATCTATGATAACCAAAAAGTTGGCTTATTATTCAAAAGATAAGAATTTAGCTCTTAGCATAGCTTTCAAAGTAAACAATCCTTTGACAAGCGAAAGCACTTGGAGCCTATCCAAAAAAGTTCCTGCCAGTTTTATTTTTTTTCTTCCTTCCTCTTCAGAGTGGATTCATAAGCATTACTCAAGTTGTTTCAGTTCATCAAATGTTTTTAAGGCTATTTTGGAGTATTAAAGAGACTCCACAGATTTTTTTAAAACAACTGAAGAGGACAACATTAAGGTACACACACTAGAGTCAAACAATGCCTATCATTGTTGCATTTGATAAATGCTCCAAATGGTACAGTCAAAAGAACTTGAGCAAAAAGAAACCTTTCATGATATAAAACGATGCTGCCGTGCCACAGCCTGCCCAATGCCCAGTGGTCTTTGGAAGAACTGCGCCTTCAAATACTTCACAGTTTTAAAGTTTTAACATCTGACCAGAGAAGTCCTGTAAAAGTCCAAGGAAGAACAATGATGGCAGAAGCTCACTTGGCTTTCTAGAGTGGCCATGTTGGACTGGGGGAAATCCCACTAGGCAGAACAAAAATAACACTGTCAAGCACTGCATGCCTTATCTCCCGGGGTGATGCAAGGGAGAACATTGGAAATGCTCTGGAAATTGCCAGCCTGAGAGGAGGCAGCTCGCGGGAGTAAAGCAAAGGAAAGCAGGACACGTCAGATGTAGCAAAAGGACTGGGGGCTCTGCAGAGCAACAGAGTGAGCGAACTTACGCTAAATTAGAAAAAGATTGCATCTAGCTATGGTCAAACAGTATTGCCCCAAGAGATCAAGAAGAAACATGATAGCCTGCCCCATTACAAGTCTTGCTTTTAAATGCATTATCTTGTCAGGATTAACCTGAGATCTATGATTAGTCAGAAGATTTTAACCTGAGAAAGTTCAAGTGATAAGTGATAAACAAGTTTGTACTACAATAAAAGTAGAGCCCGATGACTTGCTGCAACAGCATACGGTTTCCTTCTATATAGGGTGAGGAATGGTTGGTAATACTCAGTGGTAGAACACAGCTGCTTGCTTAAGGGCATAAAGCTGTATAGAAAAACCCAAAATCCAACTCTTCTGTGATATTTTAAAGAGCCTCTGGAAGTCTCTCATCCAGCCTCCTCTTTGAAGTGGAGCCATCACCAATGCTAGATCAGGGCTGCTGTAGCTTTGTTGCACTAAGCCCTGAGCCCTTTCAAGAATGGAGATCCACCAACTCTCTGATAAACTGTTCCCCATGCTTTGCCACTCTCCTTCTAAGCAAGTTTTCCTTGAAGCCCTTCCAGAACCTCCCATAGTACAATTCAGAGCTGTAGCCCCTTGTTGTGTTATAGGGCTTGACCCCAAAATCTTGTACCTACCTTCCCAAAAGCTGTAGGCTCCCATTAGATCACCCTGCATCTTCTCTTCACAGACTAAACCAGCCCTGCTCCCTCCAGCTCTCCTCATCGCTCATGTGCTCTGGGACCCCAGCCACCCTGGACTCTCTCCAGTTTCTCAGCATCTCTTAAACTGGAGGCCCAGAACAGGACACAGTATTAAGTGAGGCCTCCCCAGTGCCATGCACAAAAGATAATAACTTCCCTCAATCTGCTGGTCATGCTTTTCCTAAGGTAACCCAGCATGTGGCTTGCCTATTGCATGATGAGCGTAGTGTTGGCTCACACTCAATTTCATATTCAAAGAAGTCAATTTATGATTCATACATGGGGTTTTTTGATAACATAAATCCCAGAGGCTTGAATCCATTAACCTATATTTGAGCAGTGCCTTTAAGGAGTCATGGTGGATAGAAGGTCAAAACCAGCATGGATAAGCTGAGGATAACACTGAAGGCCCTTAGAAGTTCACATCAAGCTGATATGCATGGGCACAATTGCTCTTTGCAGTCTAAAAACAGTTCATTTGCTTTGAGGTGAGAAAGATGCAACTGCATTAGTGCAGGAAACCAAACAAGGAAAGTCTATGCCTGGAGTGCCAGCTTAGTCACTAATAAGTTTGTCCTAAAGTACCCTACCAAATCCTATTTCACCCTGCAGACCTCCTCTCACCCATGGAAAGGGTGAGACAAACAAGCAACTGCTATAGAGTGGTTGCTTAACATGCAAATAGAAGGCATTGAAATTACTGTATTAAAGAGACTGTTATGAGAACCTACACTGGACTAGAAAATTTAAAGCGCTCCAAAAGGGGTCTTATATGAAAGATAACATATAATATGTTGTATGTTATTAAAGTCTCCTTCTTAGATATGAAGAGTCAGATGTTTTCTTCAGATCCTGCAGTCAATACACAGAAAATGAGAGAATGAATTCATCACTGCACGGTCCGTATCAAAAAGCTACTGTACAATACAATTTAGGCAGGACAAGATCCTCAAATGGCAAAAATGAGAGTCATCTGGATTTAGATGCTTGAACAGCAAAAATCAAGATAGGAAAGAGAACAGATAAGCCCAAATTTGGATGGTAACTGGGGAAGATAGCTACACAGCAAAGGTTACAAAAAAAAAAAAGCTTGCGTCATTTCAAACTGCAACAAGAAACACTCCCAATACGAAGACAAGTGATCATCTGTGCTGGCACTGGTGTCTCACTGCCAGTCAACATTTAGAAGAAATACCCCACAAGAGTTGCCACTGCCTCAGGGATTTGTCATGGTGCTTACGAGAGCAATCCTGTTTTCACCCAGACCTTTCCTCTTTGAGAGTCAGCCAGCTGACTGAAAACCAGCAGTAGAATCAGAAGTTACTGAGCAATTCATTAACTAGTAGAGCAAGTAACAAATGCTACAAATTCAATAATCCTTGATTTAGAAGGTACTTTACCTGTAAGGGACCTCAAACTAGGTTAAAAAAAGTTCTTCAAATATTTTCATTCAGATCTTGTGATGATGGAGAGCGTCTTTCAAATACACTATCCACTCAACCATTCCATGAGTCTTCATGTGCTCACAACATAAACTAATATTCAATCCACTGGTATAAACAGAATCTAGGAACGGTAGTGCAAGAGAGTGTTTTATAGGCACTCTGGTTCCCAGCTTTCTGGCAAGTCTCCATCCACATTAATGATTCCTAATTGTTAATTCCTTAGCCCTCCCAGCCTTGTCATCCTTTATGACTTTTACATTTTCTCATCTTAGCAACTCCTTGTTTACATACATTACTGGTGCTCAACTGCACAGACCATAGGAAAAAGACTTGCTTGTGAAGGAACTGCAATTGTTTTGGAAGTTACAGCCCTGCTGCTCAGAAGTGAGACCTTATCAGATGGGTGCTTCTCAGCCGTTTTGGGATAAGCAGATGAGGTTTTCTTACTGGGAGAGCGTGAAACCAGAAATTAAGGAGGACAACAAAGAGCCACTGAGCAGGCTTCCTATGATTACTACGCATCCTGTATCATCAGCTTTTCCATACAACGGATTTGGAGTTACCTGGACAGCAGCTGGGTTTTGTCCCCAGCAAGCGGGGCTGATGGAACGAACACACTCTTTTGGTTTCCCACAACACAAAAATTCTCAAGATTTGACTGAGTGCTGATCTAACAGATATAGACCTTCAGAATGGAAGCAGCAAAAAGTGAGGCAGTATATTTAACCCTGCAGTACCTGACTGGAAGACGTATCTTGCTAAGCCTTGCATTAATTCTGCTGGCCAGGTAGGTGGTGCCGACTCCCCTGTTTCTCTCTTTAGCCGAAACGTCAACTCAAATCCAAAACCACTTGGTCCGTCTGTTCCCGTAAACCTGGAGGGAATGAAAAATGAAAAGTTGTAACATACTTCTTTTAACCAAAGCAGGCTGCAAGATAAGGACCATGGAAAAAGGATGAGTGTTCTCCTCAGAGAAGGTAAGTTTAGAAATTCTCTTACTTCGGTCTACTCTAGCTCAAATGGCATAACATTGTTAGGTTAGTTGATGTAATACAATTTCAAAGATAACTGTCATAGTAGTGTTTTCAGTCAGAAAAATACAGTTTTGGAACCATAACTTCTTTCCTGGTACCGGTGAGATTTTCAGCATCCTGAATTTGTTTTTAAAACAGCATTGTAATTTCTGCACCAATAGCTGCCCTGATTATATTTGATTAAATGGTAACACCAAAGAAAGTGCACATCAGAAAATAATGTTATTCCACCCTTGTGAATTCAGATTTCTACACATTGAGAAGTGGGATGCAACTAAGCTACTGGGCAGTAGTCTCTGGGTTGAAGCAGTTGAATTTTTGATGTACAGCACACAATTATGTGTTGTGGATGGTCAAAGGGGAGGAGGGAAACAAGAAGATGCAGGCAGAAAGTTAATAACCTCTCACACAATGCACTAATTCTTATTTTGCTCCACTGTATGCTTGTGCACATTCTCCTTGCATATCTAGGAGGACAACAGTAGAAAAGCATTGAATGACAACTACTGTTCAAGAAGCAGTAGTTTGGTCATTTCCCCATTTGACAGAGATATGTGCAAATTTATCTGGTTTGGTCAGACAGGGTCTGCCCAGTAGACTAAAAGTCGTATTAGAGGTATCAAGGCTATAATGAAAAGGAGCAAATAAAGGATATCCCCATACTACCCGTTGCTTCAATAAAACTAGTCCTTGAGAATCCTTTATTTTACACTTATACATATGGGAAAGTTCCTGTTCCAAGTGCCCAAATGCCACATTTGCCTGTGAAAAAATGAGAAACCTCGTGGATAAATGCATAAGCTCAAAAACTTGAAAACAAGTTGGGGACATCCATGTCCTTTCTACCACTGTCTCCACACCCCTCACTTGTTTGCTGTGGCTCTTCCACAAAGGCAGAGGAAAGAAAGAATGGTTTACACTGAGCACAAGGACACCTCACAGAAGTTTTCATAAACCAGTATCATTCTGCAAGTTCAAATCTCCAATACCTGCAGCCATTGGCAAATTCTCTGGAGAAACTTTGCAAAGCTGTATGGTGGTACCTTGCTGTCCATGCACAAAGCATTAGCATTGTGCTATTTCTAGAAACAGTCAAACAGAGCAGTCAGGAAAGCGATGAGAGCACCTTCCATTTGAAAAACACAGCTCACCAGCAGTGCGGAGACCCGTTCCAACTGCTGGATGGATTGTTCCCATAGTAAGGAGTCTGGTTTGAAGCAGAACCCCTTTATAGCGATCCTGTCTAGTTGACAAGCGTTAAAAGCGCTCAAACTTGAGCATCAATACAAACGCTTCATCATGCAATATATCTTTATTTGAGGATTCTTCAAGGAAAGCTTGATTGTGGTACACTTTCAAATGGTGTAACAAAATTAGTTAGGAAATGTATCAAGGACAGAACTAAACTATGGGACAGCCCAAAGAGATGACTGTTTTCCCAATGTAGTGCTTCAGTATTACACAGATTTACTGCATGCAACTCAAAGCATCATGTTGTTGGAGCCACCTAAGTTGTAACTTCCTACTGGTAATACAACAAAAAATATCCAGAGACCTTCACTTGAAGGATTTCCCATTCTTCACCATTTAACACTTTAGGCTAGATATAAGGAAGAAATTTTTCACAATGAGGGTGGTGAAACACTGGCCCAGGTTGCCCAGAGAGGTGGTAGATGCCCCCCCTCTGGAAATATTCAAAGTCAGGTTGGATGGGACTCTGAGCAACCTGACCTAGTTGAAGAGGTCCCTGCTCACTGCAGGGGAGGTGGACTACATGACCGTTAAAGGTCCTTTCCAACCCAAACTTTTCTATGATTCTATGAACTGTGACTGAAAACAAGAAAGCAGGTATTGAAAGCCAGTAAGACATCTACAATGAAGGGGAATAAATAATATATCCAAAAAAAACTATTTCATTAGTATAAAAATATACAAGCATGTCCATTTTTGTTTCCCTCCATGTTATGGTCAACAAAGAATTTGAGAATTATATACTACCAAAGCAAATTGCCTATGAACAGAGCAGATAATTAATTTCAGAATGGTCAACTGGTACATATAAAACCTCTTTTAGGAAACAAGTGTACCTTTAAGCAACAAGTCAAATAATTACATTTCGTTCTTAAACAAAGCAAGAGCTTACTGAATAACCAGCCAGCCAGAGAGTGGAATCTAGATGTGCAGCGAAACTTGTGTTCTGCAATCATGCATGCAGGTCCACCAAAGGGATTGGTACAGGATGGCGATAGCCTCAGAAATATGAAGTTGTACTTTGTACATTCAGCACCCCTGTAGTGTTTTATTAGTTTCACATATCAGATAGCAAAGGAAAACCAGAAATATTTCTTAAAGGGAGAAACAGAAACGCTTCAGAATGGGTAGTTTTCAAAGACTGATTCCAGGAAAAAGCATACACCAGAAACTGAAACACATTATGAACGGGTCAGTTTTAAGAAGGATCAAAGTTAACAAAAAGTCTTCAAGCTGATCTTTAACAGTTAAAATTTTTGGAAAGTAAGATGGCTCCCTATAGAATTTCCTCCTTTCAAGGCACATTCTGAAACAACACAGCTTTACTTCTAATATGCATTGAGCTTGAGTTTAGCGGGGTTTTTTTTGATCTCCACAGATCTCTCGGCTTCCCAAAAATAACTGTTTAAGACAAGACCACACATGCTTTATACTGATCCATACACAAGTTACGGAGTAACAGAAGTCTCCAGGTGAGTATCCAGCAAATTTAAAGCAAGATGAGCATTTAGGAGAACATTGCTGGTCAGCCACACATGAGTAGTCACAAAGCAGTAGGCAGGCAATGTTACTTACGTGATTTTTTTGTATGGTACTGAAAGACTAAAACAGAGAAGAACTACTAGAAAACAAATAGAATAAAAGATAAGGAATCGAGCAGTAAATTACCTACCTTCTAAGATTTAAAAAAATCCCTGAAAAATCAAAACATGTATCTTCTAAAAAATACTCAAAAAATGCAGCAGCATACAATGCTTATAATTCTCAAATTATGTTAACAGTTAAATGTTAGAAAAAATCCTATTTGCGTGTAAGAGATTTGCATTTAAAGATTAGATTTTAAATGTTTTTGAGTACTTAATGGTCACCAGTTCCTAAGAATACACTGCTTTGTTACAGTGAAATTTTAAATACATGCAATTCACCTGTATTGTGCAGCTGTTCTGAGGTAACAGTCTATAAAGTAAAAGTCTTTGATCTGTTTAATTTTAGCATGGTAATTTATTTTTGAAGAAATTGTGACACATGTGGCTTTAGAAGCTTGCGATTACTTTCGAAATCATTTATGTTTAAATCAGGTAAGTCTTTCATAGGAACAAATATTGATATTCAGAATATAATCAGGACAGTAATTTTCAGTTAGCATTTTGCCAAAGCTTTCGCTTTCATTCTTCAAAAAAAATCTTGTATTTGAAAGTAAGTTGAATGTAGTTTCAACAGCTGCGATAAAATTTCTCTCAATGAATAACGGACCATAATCCAGGACCAGAGCTCCTGGCCGAGGTTCAGACAATGTACATGAGAATGGAGACAGACGTGAGCTTCAGGAACTACATAAACCTAGGACCCTGTCACATGCCTCTGAACCTTGGTCTAACAAAAATCACAGAGGAGAATCCAGTAGCTCGGTTACACAGCTTGGCTCCTCTTATGGAAGTCCTTTTCACTAGTGAGCAAATACTTACACCAGCTCCAACTCCAAAATTTGTGAGGATAAGGATCCGTCAGTCCACTGGTGGAGAGGCAAGTAGCAGCCACAGCCAACAAACACATGGGAAATGGATTTGCCTGGTAAGAAGCCCAAGACCTCCAGATACATCTGCCATACAAATGGAATACTAAGCAAATGGCTTTTTACCCCCCCCGAAGATAAAGAGACTCTTCCCTTATATCTGGGCAGCTGCTCATTCCACCAAATCACCTGTGTCCATTTTTGTTCAAGATCTTACCAACAAGATGAAAGATCATAACAAAAGAAACCCATTCATCATATGGGAGATAATAAAGTGAGATTCCCCATAAACAAGTTAATTATTCCTATTTAATTAAATTTAATTAAGAATATATTAATCCCCATAAACAATTTATACCAAGATGTTCCATTACTTCCATGTGGAAACACTGGAGGCAGCCTCCTCCTTGTAAGGTATGTCCCCACTGCTTGGGAGTTATCTTAGGAGGCTGCTGAGGAACTGGACAAAAAAGGATCACACCTTGCAGTCTTGTAGATGTTAAAACTCATGCTTCTTCCTACAAGTTCCCAACAATATTCACAAAACTTCCAGAAAAGTCAGCCACCTTCATCGAGCCATGGTCAATCAACAAGCTAAAGAAAAAATATTGTTCCAGAAGAGATGGACTGAACAAGCTTCATTTCCATTGGAAACTGAATGGAGGGGTGAGGATAACCCATAGATGCAGGAAGTCTTGCTAAAGCACATGAAAGTCAGGCTTGCTCATGACCTCATCCATCAGACCCCCAAGTTCACTGCTACCTGTACTAACTTGTTTCCCTTCCAAGCGGGCAGCAAAGTGTCTGCAGCAGGTTAGCCTGACCCAAACTCCTGTGTCAACTGTGGAGGGAACACGTTTTTATTACACGCTTTTTGTTCTACAGAAGCAAGAAACCTCCCCCAAACACTATGTGGGGTTGGTTTCTTTGTGAGCAAGGGAGGTGGGGATTGGGGTGGTGGTTTTGGGATGGGTTTTTTTGGTTGTGGTTTGTTTGTTTAGTTTTGGTTTTGTTTTTTTTAAATCTGATTTTTAAATTTTAAATTCAGACTACAGCCAGTTTAGAACAAAGGCTTTGGAGCTCAGTTCAGCATCAATACTGAAGTGCTTTGCAGGTCATTTCTTTGGCAAAACAATTACAATACAGCAGTCCAAAAGCACCTCAGCTTTACAGTTAGGCGATAATCTGGATGGAGCTGTGCAAGAAGGAAACCTCAGAATTAGTACCTTGTATCTGTGCATGGCCCCAGGTACATAAACTGAAAGCTGCAACACAGCATTAAGTTTCTGTACTAACAGATCTGAATATTTCACATAGTTTGGTTTATGCCTTGGTTCTGCTGACCCCTGCAGTTTTGAGTGAAAGTTTCTTTTAAACACCTCTAAATTGCTAAGGGGGGGGGGGTGGAAATACATATTTTGCCCCAAAACTAAAGATACTAACAATAAAAGAGACAGCATGGATTGTATCGTGCCCACCACTGCTTTGTCCCCTCCAACTCGAGGGCACATCACCTTTACAGCCAACCCAACTGCAAAGCAGCCGGCTAAGTTTTCACAAAAACAAACACTGATGCAGAAATTCTTGGCTTGCTACATGCTCACTGGCACACATCAGATAGTTTTATATTATGACTACAGCTATAATGGAAGGCTGTGGTATCTGCCAAGTCAAATCCAACCCTATATTTAATATTAAAACCTTACTTTGTCGCATGAACAAAAATAAACCTTTTGAAAGCCAAGGTCATACATTACATGCCATTCTTTGGGTTAAAATTCCCTTTATCTGTTCAGCAAATCAGCTCAGCAGAACAGACCACATCGCAGCACTGCGCATACGCTGAAGGAGCCTGGCTTGTTCCTTTAATGAGGTAAGAGTTTCACTGATCATGATATTTAGTTCCAGCAAAAGAATCCAAAGAAATAGAGGCCCCTGTATTTACAGGGCCATGCGGCCGGGCCCCCCGAGCCCCAAGCCACCCCATGCTCTGCCAGGCCCTCTCCTGAAGCCACACACAGAGAACTGAAAAGCAGCTCCCCTCTGCAGCGGAGTACCCAGGGCGTTTTTCACATCAAATAACCCAGCTTAAGAGGATCAAAAGCCAAACTAGCCCTTCACTTTAAAAGCAGCTCTGAAACCCAGAGGCTTTTCATTTTAAATCAAAGCTATTTGCCACAGCATTTTCATTCCCACTTTCGCAGGGAACGAGAGAAGGTTTGCTTCACTTCAGTGCAAAATGGCTGTATTTCTGAAATTCTGCTTTTGAAAGCTACACAGCTCTCGACAAGGAGCAGAGTGTACTAGGTGTTTATTTTTTGAGAGTTTAAGAGTACGTGTATATAAATATATTAGGTGTACCAATCCCTCAAAATGGGAGTTTATGCAGGAAAATGCTGGCTCTTCACTACGATTATTTCAGCCAGGGAACAAGAAGAAAGCTCGTTCAGGGTATTTGGGGATAGTTAGGACTGCACTTTCAGAAGTCACAGCTCCACTCCCAGCAACTCCAGGGAGATAAACCAGGTCTCTTCTGGGAAGCAAGGGCAGGCTCACTGTACTCTGGACTGACTTGTCCCAGCTTCAGTTTTCAGCTCCTTCACCACTACTTTTGTGAAGCCACTTAAGATGCTTTTGTTTCAACTCCCTAATTGCATTTCTCCACATCTTCTACAAAGACAAAGCTTCCTGCTCTGCCGCTGGTGAGCCACTCTGATACTGTTTTCAAGGCTGCAGAAATGCAGTATCACTGCATTTCTAAGCCTGGCATCAGGAAGAACAGCTGTTATTTCCATCAGAAAGCAGTTTTAATTCTACCACCCACCTCCCCTGCCCGCCCCAAGCCGCGGTAATTGTCAATCAGTAGCTTTCAGTACTCCAGATCAGCCTATCAGGACATTTTAGAAGTTTGAGAAGGTGGTTAAACCAAGCTGATGGGCAGTGCCCACCACTCTGCTTGATGAGACCAAATTACTTCAAAGCCCAAGTCTCACTAGTGTTTTAAGACTGCATAGCTACTAACCATCCCAGAAGATTTTTCTATTAGCTAGCAAAGATATTACTATTAGCAACACAGAGGACTAGTGGGAAAAAAAGCATCAGGGTACTCAATGACCGACTTCATAGGTCCTGCCTGAGAAAAATCAAGACGTATACCATTTCCCTTTCACTGCCCACATCTGCTTACAAACAAGCAACACAAAGGGCGGTCTTCTGTCTAAAACGCAAGGAGAAGCCTTCAGCAGGCTGTTACAGCCTTTGAGTGGAACACCTCAGTGTCTCCATCTCCTAGGAACGACATCAGGCAAGAGCTGATGTGACCCAAACAAGGTTATGCTGAGAGTCAGTCTTCTGCATCCAAGCTCCAGGTGCATTGCACAATGTCTTTCCACTATAAGCAAATGACTCTCAAATTCCAGAGCTTCGGGGGAGTGTGGAGTAAGGAAAAAAAAAAAGTGACCCTACCTAGTGCTTTCAGCATCGTGCCTAACAGGAAATGGTTATTTTTAGTGTAGCTGTCAAACAATATAAAAGTCTCATCCAAGAGCCTTAACAGCATGCTGGGACACTCCTGTGAAGCAATTTTGTAAGAAAATAGGCACAGCAACCCCCCCATCTGAAAGGCTTAAAAAGTAGCCAAGAAAGTTATTTTGGTCAAAACCCACCTGCTTACTCATATATTCTCTTAGATTGTCTCCTGGCATTGAAAAAAGCATCAATTTTAAAGAAAGACACATAAAAACATCTGAGAGAAGCAGAAGGTGGTTGTCTGGATGTCAGATGGTTATCTCTTCAGAGTGCTCGACAGGAAATTCCATGAGCTCTCACCACCACCCTGAACCTGCGCGCAAGGTCTTACTGGACTCCTTTCTATCTTGATTTAAGAAAAAGCTTCATGCATAAGCAGAGCAAATACAAATGCAAAAAGAACACATGCTGAAAGATTTCTGTTCATGTAAAATCAAGCCTGGAAAGCGAGTGACACCTGGTGCTTGAGATGTCAGTCTATGGCTATGCCCAAAGCTGTTGCTCAGAGCTTGCTCTTGCAGTACATCATATCAAATGTTAGGCCATCAACCAAATGGAAAACCTTTCTAGAAACAGCAACTTAAATTCTTTTTAGAGAATTATTCCAACATCTACATCCAAATTGATGCACAGGTGCTCACTATACAGTTATTTGGAGATGGGTTTCTCAGCTTTCTGAAATACTCATGTAGGATTGGCTTAGAAAACTTACACTGAGATACATCTGAGGAAAATGTAATTGATTTGTTGCTGGCCCATATGAAAACAGAGCTCTGCTTCACTGAGCTTACCATTCAGCAGGCGAAGTGCTGTTACAGAGCAGAGGGGGAAGAGGAAACAACAGTTTAAGTTTCTCTCATACATACACAACACTGATTTCACACATTTTGCTGTTCAGCTACTCCAAAACTCAGCTGGTGACAATCTTGCCCCTGAAGCCTGGAGACTCAAAGTTTGTGTTTTGTTTTTAAAAAACTGTTTCTGTAAATAATGTATGTTGATACAACAGATAAATTGATTTTTCCTCTAAACGTTCAGACTACACAGTCAAGTCAACCTTACTCCTAACTCCACAGACACAACTGTATCATGAGATAGTGTCACTTAAACTATGCAATAATACAGTAAGGGTTTCCAGCAGCTTTAGACACAAGCAACATGGGAATTGTGTGCATGTTTGTAGAGTTGACAGACTAGCTGCTTCTTAGAAACCTAAATCAGTCAGGCATGTGAGAAGCACTTGGCATGCAAGTGTCATTAAATATGTCCATACCACAGTCACCTACATCACTAGAGGCTGAGAGCTGGGTTTGCTTTAGTCTTAATAAAAGAAGGCTAAAGGGAGGGCGTAATCTTATTGCTGTCCTCAACTACCTGTTGGGAGGGTGAAGGACAGATGGAGTCAGAACTTTCTCAGAGATGCACAGCAAAATGGCAAAGGTCAATTCCAGTTTCATGTATGTGGAAATCTTTTCCACACGATAGTGGTCAAACCCTGGAACAGCCAGGGAGGCTGTGGACATTGGCCCTCCAAGCAGACATCAGCTGGAGACTTTCAAAGGTCCCTTCCAACTCAAGTGATCCTACAAAGCATCACTGCCAAGAACACAGGTATGAACTTTTACTACCAGTACCCTGTGCCCAAAACCAAGCTGGCAGGATCCACAAGCTGGTAATTCACAAACACACAAGTTAAATTTGCTTTGACAGAAATGGTTACTGTGCTCAGCTCCTGCCCCTCACATGGGAAGCAGCTCCTGAACTATGCTCTCTCCAGCCCAGCATGTTAAAGCAAACCACCATCAGTTTTCAAGTCACTTTATTGTGCTGGGCTGCAAGTTAAGGCAGTTTAGGGGCTGCTTCTTTGAGGTTCAGCTATCAATGACATGAAAGTAGTAGCATCTGGAAGAAGGATAGGATCTCACGTAGCTGCTGGAGGTTAATCCCTTTGAGCTCTAGAGACCTGGAAGCATTATTGTCTCATTCTGGAGAGCACCAACATACAGTCATACACAGAAGGATACTGCAAATAGATTAAGAGCTAAAGGCTGTAATGGCTCTGTCAGTGCCAAAGAGATCTATCTGCTTCATTACTAACACTAAGTCAAGAAACATCGTAACACTCTTAGAGTCCTAAAACAGCATCCGGATGACCTAAGTTTCAATCTCATCTGCTACAAACCTCCCATCCTCCTCAACAAGTTACTTAGGAATTTGATTCTCAGATGTAAAATAATGATATTTCCCTGCTTCAAAGAGTAATGTGACACACTGATCATATAGGAAATGCTTATATACTCGATCTATCAAGGTCACAAAAGCTGGGAAATTAACTCCATATTCTGCACAGCATGGACAAATACTGAACACGGGAAATGACTAAAACAACAAAATATGAAACAGGAGGTTGCATGGGATGTATCACTCTCTACCCCAGCAAAAGACATCCACATGAGGGCAGTTTACTTTTTATTTTCTCTGTTTTATAGTGCATGAATGTAGCTTACCGGTAGGTGATGGTTTGATCTTCCACTACAGTCATAACTAAACTGACAAGACCAAACCACTTCATGATTCCCCAAAAATGTTGTTGTTGTTTTTTTTTTTAATTAAAAAAAAAATCTATGTGAAATCAGTTGACTGGAGGATTGGCCACGCTTTTCAGCTTGAGGGCTTACACATTTCTCCACAAAGCCACCCAGGCTTCCCACCTCACAGCCAGCAGAACCCATCCCAACCCAGTTGAGGTGTCCCTGAGAGCAGGTTCTCAACCACCACCTGCAGCACACTGCAAGCACAGCTAGCACGACAAGTGAGGCTGCCCTTCTTGGCACTACAGAGAAAGTGCAAACAGCCTCACTGCAATAGCCTGGGGAAGTTGCAGCAGAGTTACATCATCTTAATGCCCAGGAGTACAATAAGGATTTACTACTGCATTCACAAAACAAGGGGCAGGGAACTAGTGGGGGGAAAAAAAAAACCAAACAACTTACCAAGACCTGTACTTTAACATTTTACCTAAACCACCTATTTATGCTGAACTTAAGAGCTACACATCCTTAATTTCTACAAGGTCCAGCAGAACAGTGCTCTCATTTGGCTTGAGATGGAGGTGGTTCTGCAAACACAGCATGCAGTCACTGGGCTATAAAGCGCACCTTTCATCTGCACACGGATCCCATTTCATATTGGGACTGAATCTTTAGCTCTGATACACTGGTCTTTGCACAGCCTGCAGGGAACAGTAATACATCTCCAAAACTTCACCTAAGGGCTCAGCTGCAACCTCATCAGGCAAGAGAACATAAGCGAACGGCCAGTTCAAGCCAGCGTGGCTGGGAAGGACGGCATTGCTGTGCTTGGTGAGCAGCTGGGAAAAGGGCACCGACTTCCCTTGCAGTGTCTGCTGGCTCCTTCCTAGCTCCTACTGTGGAAAGTTCTGCAGCTGCTGGGAGGAACCCATTCGCATAACAAAAGCGGCTTTCAAAAGCAGTATGAGAGGGTGGAAAGAATACGAGAAAAACCCAAAGCCAGAAGCTACACTGACAGCTACAGTTAGTTTTTTTCAGCGTTGCCTGAAAGTCTCAGGCAAGGATCAGGGCTCCAACCTGTTACGTAGAATATAAACACCGACTCTCCCATTACTTTCCTGCTGGCTAAGGAACACACATTAAAAAAAATCATGCAAGAAACAACTTTAGCACACCCTTGAGCACATTTTTAGGACTCTCCTACAATTAAGTTCTCAGCTGTGCAATAAATGAGCCTGAGGCATAAAAGGTATTTAGGAGCTTTTAGGAGCCTGAACTCAAACAGATTTTGAGCGGGGTTTAGGCACCTGAGTATCCTGCTAGATCTGAGATTCAATCCCTGATTTCTACAGGTAATGAAGTGAAAGATCAAGACAATACTTTCTCACTGGCTGAGCTGTTACATAGTCCCATTTCATTGTAAAGGGTGCACTCAAAAACACAGTGATGAGCATCATAAGAGATCTTAACCAATTAAACAGGCAGGGAAAGGCCCTGGGAGCTCATGCTGTAATTCCTGGGAAAAGAAAGCACCAGGCTGCTGGTGAAAGACTCCCAAAAGGGAAACACAAGACAGCTGCAATGAAAAGTCTAATATATATATTATTTTTAGTTTTTTAAAATTTGCCTTTAAGTGTTAAGCTTCTCCTGCAAGCCTATTGTTCCCTTGAAGCGTTGGAAACTTTCAGAGGTAGGAATCATAGGCTGATATTTTTGATCTATAAACACCTGGCTTGTGAATGTTACATGGACTCCATCCATTGTAAGACAAAATCCAAAAGGATAAAATAAACCTTGGCCTCCTTAAATCAAACAAAGGAGGAAAGAAAGCATCACTGTCCCCCTTCCTTTCAGTGGGTCCAGGCTGACCCCTGAAGATTTTAATAGCAGCAAAAGAGTTTTGCCTCTCAGTGAAACCACTTCAGTTATGGAAACCGCAAAATGGCTCAGCTTCTTGTAGAAACAGGAGTAAAGTTGGGAGACAGATGTCAACTTACAGCATGTTTCAGTACCACTTACTTTTTAGTGCAGTAAGCACAAACATGCTCCTCACGTTCCTGATCACTTAAGGAGGAATAACCTACCCAGTAAAACACATGAGTTCAGCGTACAGCTCATCACAGCCACTCTGTTACAGAAAATTCCCCATTCATCTCTGAACATTAAATTCTCTGCTTTTCTGCTTAATGTTACTCTTCTGGGTAAAAAAGAATTCAAGGCCCAGAGACATATTATTTTTGCGTAATAAAGTTATACATATGGATTCAACTTAGCTAGGAAATGTCAACTTAAGGCTTGTCTTCATGAGGAAATTTACTGTAACTAGTCTACCAGTATAATTATATTGCTGTAGTCCTACTGGTAAAATTCCCCTGTTGAGCCTTATTCATAACAACAGCTGCCTTTATAGTTTATTTTGGTCGACTATGCCAAAAAAGGCCCCTGCTCCAGAAAGGCCACAACAATTCACAGGGGAGGAGGGGAAGGAGCTATGCCAGTGCAACTGGAGCAGTAGAAAGAGTAACAGTATAGAAATGGTAGTATTTCGCAATACTAATGAATTATTTGCTGAAAAAAAAAATGCTCTAATAAAACTATACTGAATATCAGATATCATTGCAGGTAAGGTATGTGACAGATTTATGCCACATTTCACAGCTTTGGTAAAGTTCCTCAAGCCAGACACTGCTCTGCATCAACCCTTCCATGTACATCCTTTTGTTCTCACCTTCTCCCTGGCTGCTGCAGTGCACTTCCCAGTTGCACGCTCTTTCCCCCATTCCCTTACAGGAGCGATGCATTGCAGCCCAGCAACCGCCCTGGGCCCCTTGGACAGAGCACTGGCCCTCCAAAATAAACGGGTGTTAAAGACCAGCCCCTCTGGTTTACAGTTTGCATCTTCAGGGACGAGGGATAGCTGCAAAGCAAACAGCTCCCTTTGCAAAAAGGATTTTAAAACAATTGCCCTTCACTTCAGCAGTGCAAGAATGCTGAGCTAGACAAAACAATGAGCCATCTGTGCACTCTTCCCTCCTTCCCTTGTCTCTACCCTCTAGGTTTAAATCAGAGCTCCCCAAGAATGGCCGAGTCCCCCCTTCTCCTCCGCCCACCCCGTTTACATCCTGCAAAAAACACAACAGTTTTCTGGCTCCCCCCCCCAGCTTTTTGTTCTTAAGAGCCCTTGCAAAATCTTCCTTTAAACCTCAGCCCTTTGTCAGGTGGTATCCCATCTACCCAGCTTTGTCAACTGATCAAAAAATGCCTCCCACCAGACGATCTGTTCCTTGTTTACCATCCCTGAAGGCAGAGTGGCACTCAGGAGCCCTAGCCACCCCTTTGTCCAAGGAAGGGAATACCATCTGAATGGGAGACCACCAAAGATTTGCAGCCCTCTTTTGTTAGCCTGGTGTCACTGCCTATTGGGCCTTGATTCAAAATTGAGATGACAGTAGAGAGGCAGCCGAGTGCGGTAATCACTATGGGGTTTCCAGCTTAGGAGAGAGAGAAATACCAATAGCTCAAATTTTCAAATAAAATTGGTAATTTTATTACCAATGGTAGTTTGTGGTTACCGATTTTAACCACTGTCCAATCAAGAAACACAGATGATTCTAGTACTACTCAGGAAGGCATGTTCCAAACAGTAAATCTGCGTTGAGGGAAAAAAGGGGATTAGGTCTGAATAACAGCATTCAGATGCATCTCTTCAAACATTCATTTTGTTAGTATCATTATTCCAGAAAGCAAAGGGATAAAAAAAAAGTCAGCCCTCCTTTGATCTCACAGCCAGAATGGCCACACAGCTCAAAAAAGCTTTCACCTTCATGTCCCACTGAAAAAGAGCTCACTATCTTTTGATTCTTGCTTTTTAGAACATCCTAAACAGATCTTTATCAAATAAAACAATTTTTCCACTAGAAGACTCAACTTTGATCTCCAGTCGCTCCTCCTCCCAGCAGGCTGAACTTACTGGGAGAGCAAGAGAGCCTGCAAGCTCTCCCACGTCATTCAGCACTAATCCAGCTGGGAGAGGAGAGTAAGGAAGCCTTGTCTCAGGCCAACTCTCTTCCCATACGCCAAGATCATAAATGTCAAAGTCTGCTGACAAAAAGAAATCATCCAAAAATGCCATGCCATTCCTCTGCATGGCAGCAAGAGTCTCATCTTACCAGGATGCACATACAGATGCGCTACTGAACAGGATACAGAGCTTGCAGTTAGTAAACCTGCTTCCAATCTTTTTCCTTTTTTTTATTGAAAACAGTCCGTGTTGTAAATTGAACTACTGTGCTGTAAACGTTAAACGAATTTCCTTCAATGCTTAAAAAAAAAATTCCAAGTCTAGCACAGTTCAAGCGTGCTCTTGTCGCACAATCTCTGCACGCAAACACAGATACACCGCAGCACAAAGTGCACTTCTCTCTGTAGGTGGCCTTCATCTTTCGTATTAACAACGATGCTAATACCACCAACAAATGACATTTGGAAGCTAAGTGCACTCTGCTTGGGAGCAGGGGAAAAAAGGTTTCCCCACGGTGACCATAGCTTCAAGGGAGGTCTGCCTCCAGCAGAGAAACACAAGTCTTGGACAGTCCTGGTGCATTGCCTCAGTCTTTGGAGGGACACCGTCAATGGGGTGCGTAAACAGGCATGACACTTGGTTTAACTGTTTTTTGCCTGGGAAATAGGAAATTGAACTAAGGTTTAAGGAGATCACACTTGTTCTTCTTTAAAACATCTCCACAATTTTTTAACTCATTGGTCAAATCCAACTAAGTCCTTCAAAGGAAGAGCTGTCCCCAAAACACCACATTTCTACAAAGTAGGCATAAATAGCCAGACAGAAGAGGATCTATAGGTGCTCCCAGTAAGCAATTTTCAGTGGAAGCACAACTGGTTTTTTAGACACTAAGGAATCCACACAGGAGAGAGTTACAAGTACCGTAATTTTGGGAAAAGCTCGGTCTAACTCATCTCTTTATAGGCACACAAAAACATCCAAACACAAGACAAGTCCATTAAAAAACAGATCTTAGTGCGCCCCTCCCCCCCAAACTACTAATTTCAAATTTGATGGATTCTCAAATAAGCTATCATTAAAAGGAAATACCATTTTTGTCACAGAACTCCCTAATTCTGTGGCCTCTCCCTTCCTACTCTGCCATGAACCTTCTTTTCCCCTCTGCCTCAGAAAAAAGACCAACTGGAAAAAAAAGTATAACATTTGGGGTCAATCTCTGATAGACAAACAAGAGACCTGGGAAGAAAAAGGAAGTCTAGAGTATGGTGCCCACCTTGGACTCTCCCTCCTCTAAGTCCTAGCTCTTGTACCTCTTTCCTAAACTGATGCTTACTGATGTCCTTTTCCATGTCATTCACTTTAGTTGGGGCAGATGCTCCACCTCCATCAATGGTACACAGAAGAAACATTTCTCCAGTACGCTGGCTAAAGTTCAACTCCCACAGATGAAGCCATGGCAACACAAAGCAGGAAGCTATGGAGACCTGGAAGAAGCTCCTCAGTAAATCCCCAGAATTTCATTGCTGTGGTAGCTGTTCCCTACAACCAACCTATCAGTCACACGTCACAGAAGTCTGATCCAGGAGCAGAACCACTATTTTCTGATCCTCAACTTGAAGATATGCCCCCCAAACTCAACTTCACTTCCCTATTCCATGTGCTGAAGTAGCTACCACACAGCTAGCCCTGACACAGCAGGTGTCCTTCAACTTCAGAGCTAATGGCCTAGTGAAGCAAAATTAGGATCAGGAAGGGAGCATTTATGCATCTATACTATTCTTTAAGAAAGTCCTCAGGTTCCTCTGCATGTTCCTACTTCCTCTGTAGTTCCTTCCTACACTGTTGAAGTGTGCTTCAACACCACACCTCAAAGAAACTGGACACCATGAAAGGTGGAAGAAAGCCTTGGGTTTTTAATAATTTTCCTTGAATTCCAGGTTCAATTCCCAAACTAAACTAATTTGATCTTTCATCTCCTCAATGATGAGGATATGCTGAACTCTACAAAAGTTGTTTCAAAATCTTACCTGAACTATAACTACCACTACCTTTCTCTAATCTACTGTCTTCCCAAAGGCCCTTTATTTTATTGCACTTTCATGAAAACTAAGAGGGGCAGAGTCAGTCTCCACCATTTTAAAAGCGTTCACTGTCACCTTGGAGTTCAGTGTAATATTTCAGCAGTGCTTTAGGCATGTAGTTTATAAAGCATTTAGGGACCCATTAAATACCAAAATTTAAGGCTAAAGGCTGGCAAGCTGAGCAGTGAGCTTTTAAATTTATGAAAGGCTACAGAACTAAGAGGCCACTAAAGTGACAGCTGTCAGCACCACTCCATCCTACATTCATGCAGGCTCAAAGGAGAAGCCAGCATGCACTCAAAAGAAAGAGAGCACTCGTTCCAACTTTCAGGCTATGTTCTAAATACTCTTTTCAAACTCCTTTCATACTCAGAAAAAGCCTTCCAGAAAACATCCACCCCTCTGCAAGCCTTGCATTTGTTACCTGATCCAGTTTTGCGTTCCTTTTTCTTCCTCCCAGCTCTAACAAGCATCCTTGCCCTTTTACAAGTTAAGGTCATTCAGAGGATCTATACAAGCCAGCAGAACACAAGCTAGACTGGAGATCTTGAAAGGCTCACGCTTACCCTCACCTTTAATAGGGAGGCACCACCCACAGAGACAACACGTTATCCCGGCATGCACCACTCCATCCCGTTCCAAATGGTAAGTAGCGCTAATCAAAAGGACCACAGCAAGTTGGAACCTGTTGTCTCCGCAGGTGGTACCCTGCATCTGTATTAGAGATGAAGGCAGCTGTAATCTCTTCGGTTTTATGCAAACGGGGGATGCTGCACTTCAGCTCCTGGGTAGCTGCCAGGAAAAAAAAAAAACACAACAAACCAAAACCACCACCCATGTCAGTATGAAGTTTGTGTAGATCAGGAAACTCAATTATTGGAATTTGCATAAAAAGCTAAGCATCAAAACACAGTTGGCATGTTTCTTCGCAGGATGTGGGAATGCCACAAATACAAATCTTATCTCTTAACCTAGCCATAATTTAAGTTTTGCTTTCTATTGTGGCTCTGAATTACAACCTTGCAATTTTAATACAAATAAGACTATCCAAGGTTTTCAGGAATTCTATCACATCATGGTTCTCATTTTTCCAAGCACTTTTTAAACTGTTAACAAAAAGGGTGAGCATTCAAACTACAGGAACAGTTAATCGGAGATTCAGCCTTGGCCTTACAGCAAACTGGAGATATAAGTCAGTCTGATGAAAACACACATCACTTTCTCTCTCCCTGGACAGCCCTGCAAACCCCTGCGCCAGCACAACCCAGGGCCAGAGCACGCTGTGGCACTGCAGCAGCTGAAGCAGGCATCGCCACTGATGGAGTCCGAGTCCAGCTGCTCTTGCTGATGCTGCCTTCCTCAGGCACCCCACATAGGCAGAAGTCACCATCACGCCTGAAAGCTGCAGGATCAAGTGCCTGTGCCCTGGCTATGCTGATGGTCTTGCGTTGGAGCATGAATCTGCAGTTGCCAGCTGAGGCACCGGCACCACGCTTTGTGTGGACACACAGAGACACATTCCCTGATGCTGATTTTGCTGTGAGTCAGTAGCTGCCATCAAGGGGTGGAAAAGGGAGTAGGACGTGTCTCCTCTTCCACAACCGCACTGGCCAGATGCTCCCTGCCAGTGTGCTCACATGCTACACATGCACTCACTGCAACAGTACACAATCTTTCTTTCAGAAAGCAAGAACAGTCCAAAAAAAAGGCTCTGGTCTAACCCTGCTGAGTAGATTCAAGAAGTTATACACCGGTTTTAATTTTAAACTAGACAGAAAAAGTTAAAAATTGAGAATAACTTGCAAAAATGTCCCGGAAGGATTTCTGCCGCCACTCAAGTTGTGCAACATGCTCAACTAGAAAGGCTTATTTCCATGCAAACAACTTGGCTTGAAATCCCACTGAAAGGCCTGCGGTTCCCAAACGCTGTCATGACATCATGATTTAGGATTTTTAGAGCGATCAACCCAGCACAGCTGGTGTCATGGTTGCCATTATACCATGAAACACTGAGTGGTTTTAAATGAAAAAGGTTTCCCTGTTTGAAACTCTTAGATTTCTTCCATCTTATTCTGTGGACTCTTAAAACCAGACCAGTTCTGTAAGCAGAGTATAGCTGATATTTAAGCAGAGCAGGAAATAGTGTTGCTTTAACTGAAAATAAATCTGTCAACAAGGAGGCACAGGGAGAGCTCCACTTCAGACTTTTCAGGTTCTTATTAAAAAATATAAATTAAAGTCAACATTTTCACATTACTTGCTACATCTGTTTGCTATTCCATTATAAATAAAAATATAGGGGCCTTCAATTCTGCATTGGTTCACTCAAAAAAATCAAAAAGTCCTTTTCGTTTAATACTGCGTTGTAATTGGTCTAGATTGTACTGTATTACCAGAAGAGGTCCAAGAAATAAGCTATACATTACCCAAAGTCAAGCTGGGAGATTAAAAACACCTTTGGGAGTGTAGTATCCCTCTTCTTCTAAAGGATGAAGGACAGCAAGGTTATGGAAGCACATCCCTATCATAGGAATCTTACTGACTGTCACAAGCAGATCCAGCTCTGCACTCTTTGCGGAGAGAGCTGAGAAACCAAAAAACCCCACAAACTAACGCCTATTGCCAGAAGCCAGGGCAGTTGAACAGAGTTCAGTGCCACACCAGCTTTAAATGAAGTCTTCCAAAGATTTAAACAACTTCCCTGCCATCCCACACTCCTGCCAACCAACCCACAGCATGCTTTACCTGGGACAACAGAATCCCAAAGTCCTTCAAGCAACAGACTAATACCTATTTTCTTAAACAAAGGCTTTATTAAATTCCCTGCCTGAGCCCAAGAGCCTCCTAAGCGCATAGGAAAACCACTACGTTCCTGCAATGAGCCCCCAGCGCTGGTCTGGTGATGTGCAGTTCATATGGCAGTCATGTTTCACGAGTAGTTGGCAAACAGGGAGTGGTGGGGAGTGCTCATCTCCTTTCAAAATCTTCTCTCTGCCTGTCTACAGTGCTCGCCTACCAGATGATAACTTCAGGTTCAGTGTCTAAGAGATGTGTAGGTTTTGACAGCTTTACCACATGCATAATTGTATATTGAGACTTTTTGCCATAAAGGCAGAGCCAGCCTTCTCAACAGCACATGTAGTATTAAGTTTTGTAGCTGCAAGAATGAGGCCAAAATGAAGGGGACAGACTGCAGACAGCTGAACATCTCAGGGTGAGTGACAGAGACACCCTTCTCTGGGGCCAGGAACACTGTTCCAGCAACAAAGAAAGAAGGGAAACCTGTGCATGCACCCAGAACACAGAAATCACTTTGATGGATCTGAGCAGGCCTGTGTGCAAGAGGTTGTGGCCAACAGCCCCAAAGCAGCGCAGCAGCGAGGGCTTGCTATTTGCTTGCAGTGCCCAGCTGCAGCAGCCTCCGGGAGTGCGGTGCTGGGGGTAGCCAAGGCAAACTGGCTCTCTAAGCCTCCTCCCAGGCTCACATACACACAGCGCACTTGGGGACTTCAGATCTCCCAGAGCATGATGTAGACTTTGCTCCTGCTTCACTTGGAAGGCCTTGGAAATCACCTGCAGCCTGTGTCTAGAGATGAGGGTTTAATTCCTGTGCCCTGCAACCTGCAAAAAGTATATTTCACCATCTCAACTCAAATTTCCAGACCAAACCATGCAACAGTACAAAGAGTTAGGAGGTCTCATGCCAGGAAGTTACTTAAAGTTGTGACGTTCCACCTGTGTGATACTTCCACTCCTCTACCCCCAAGCTTTCCACTACAGAAGAACAGCAGTTTTCAGTCTAACAGGCAGGTTTGGGGAATGAGAAGCCAGAGCGTGTGCCAGGGCCAAGGAGGCTGCGTCCTTACATAATTTGCTTCTTCATTCATAAAAACACATTATTCTTCATGTCTTCAGCTGAGACCCTCATGTCCACTCCCTGCTCTCACTCAAAACCATCAGAAAAAGAGTCTGAGCAAAGACAGTAGTCTCACCATGGGAAAAACCCAGGCTGACGAGTCACCAAAGACAAAAATTCAGCACAGCACTTACTCCCTCCAAAATCAGTCCCATCGAAACAAGGTGGGCAAACACAGGTCACCTAATCTTGGCAAACTCAGATGTTCAGTGGCAAAGATCAAATATCATGATCTGAGAACACAGGCACCATGTGAAGGCCTATATGTCCCTGGTAGGGTCTCTTGTGGAAGTGAGGGAAGGAAGCCTTTAACTTAATTTCTTTCATTTGTCCTACCTTTCCTCTGCCCCAGCAACTAATGACTGGGGTTTGTTGTTAGTAGGTGTGTTGGTTAAACGTCCCAGGCAGATCTCTGTGACACTAGGATTCTGCATAAACACCAGTCTTAAGAGACTGGTCTTCTGAAAAACAGTTCTGTAACCACAAACATGAGAAAAAAAACAGGAGAAACTGCCTTGAGGACATGGGTAAGGTTAAAGAAATTGCCTGACTGCTGCTGTTGCAAGAGAAGCACCTGGGTGAAAAAAGGTGCCTGAATCTTAAGCAAGACAAACAAAAGAGGGAAAGCCTGCGTGAACCGGGGCCTTTGCTGCACCATTCGTCAAGGATGTTTACCCTGCAACTACAAAACAGCGCAAAGATGGTTTCACTAAACAGCAACAGCAGAAACATTCTGCCATTTCTGTCTGGTTAAAAGGCCATGTTCACTGCCCCAAGATCATGACAGCTTGGCTACTGCTATTCACTTTAACTGGAGATAAGGAGCAAAGTCATAAAAGACAGACAAGAATAAGGTTAGAGCATGCTGCTTGCCTGGTCTAATACGAAACGCCTGCTGAAGATCATCCGTAAGAGCAAGCTAAGATAATCATGTAATAATTGGAGAGAAGAAAGTCAAACAATTATAATTTTACGCTTCTGTTACACGGATTGGCACTTTATACAGCAGCCACTGGGGTGGCAGTCTGCTGACAGTAAAATTGCTGTGCCAGCAATAGGAAAAATGCCCTTACAGCAGTTTTCCAGAGGAAGGCATTTAACATGCACAGGGAGGGGTCAGGACTTAAGCCTATGACCATAATAGACTACCAAGAGTGCAAAACACAAGACATTCAGTTAAAAGAAATAAAATCTATAAAGTCACTCAACTTTTAACACTGACAAGGAAATATACTGCACTGAAAGCCTGCAGAGGGGAACAAAGTAACTCTTCTACATTCAAGAACAAGCGTACCTCACCCCTTGTGAAACCAGGGCTATGGTATTCTCAGCAGAAAACCAGCTGTTCAAATAGTAAGAACAGCAGGACAGGATTTTACCTACGCCCCCCAAATGCAACACAAGCCAACACACAGCAACAGAACTTAAAATGACACTTACTCGTGTACTCTGTTGTCTCCATACAAGTCACTTAACCCAAAGCTGACGTAGTGCCAGTGCTCAGGAACATTCAGCGCTGGGTTTCCCAGGTTTCTGTACATGCTAACGTAGTCCAGAGGATCAGGCCCCCCCAACCTGCATTAAAACCAGAAAGATTCTTAGGTAAGTCAGTTTATTTAAGACAAATGCGAAGTCTCCACAGGTGCTACAAGGGGCTATAAAGACCTGTTTTAAGACATAGCTAGTGACAAAAATGAAATTAGCATGTTCAAGTTACCTCTAAAAAAAATTGAGCAGAAATGTTGGGTTAAGTCCAGAAACCTTCAAGCACAGGAAGGCAAAGTGCATGTGTGCAACATACTACGTTTTTAACGTTAAAGCATAAAAACCTCCAGAAAATCATATTAAAGCTTCCACAAAACACAAAGAAAATTGGGAAATTGTACTAGTAAAAGAGCAATAGCTGTATCTGCACTGCAAGCTTTTAGCTCTTAATTCAGTCCAGAGGCACATACCTCAATTAAAAAAACAAAACCCGACACTATTCCTGAAAGCAGAATTTGAAATGGCTAAGTTTGAGGATAGTAATCCATACTTCTGAACATAAACATGACAGTTAAAATAGTGGAGAACAACACTGATTCATAAAAATTAATACCAGAACTTGAAAAACACACTAGCTGCATTGATCAAGAATGAGCAAAAAGTATCACTGCAGCCTCTGTTTCAACATTAGAATGGGTTCCTTAAAATAACATTACTTAAAAGTCAATGCAGACAGCCAGACTACATTAAGCAGCAATCACCAAAATACACAGCCACCCTTCCCATTACAAGGCACACAGAAACCAGGCCAGTGTGCCAGCAGAGCAAGCACAGCACACTCCTGCCGCTCGCCATCATGTCTGCCCATGCCTGTTTTGCTCACTGTTTGCCCTGTCAATCATAAAACACAGGTAGAAGCAAGCAAGAAGAGACAAGACATCTAACCACCTACCACAAGCATTTATGGAATAGTGTGAGCAGCTGTTTAGCTGTTTAACTGTTTCTTGCCTCCGTTTCACTTCAAGTTCAAATACTCTCAACTGCTCAAAACAAGAAAATCCAAACCAAGATGACCCCCTTAATTCAAACCACTTATTACACACCAGTTGTACTCCTCTGTGTTGTCTGTTCAGACTCTGACCCTATCATCTGCAGGTTGCAGGGCATGCCTGTGCTTCCCTGGCTAGCCCTGGGGGGTTGTGTATCATCATTATGTATGCCACAACCACTGCACAAAAAGTGTTTGAGCACCTCAGTTTTGTTCTCTGATTAAAGTACCACTGGCTTATATCAAACACCAGCAGGCTTGGCAAGAAATACTTCCTCAGCTTCTAGCCTGCTTGTCAACCTCTCATAGCACCCTGCTCTACCACTGCTCTATGCTTCCTGGAAGTGTTCATGCTTCACATGCGAGTATCCAAGGAAGCTCTGGGGTAATCAAACAGCAAAGCTTAATTGCAGTTATCCTGCTTAAGGCCAGCACCCTTCTCAGAGTCACATCCGGCAGCACAGAGAAAACACTGACAAGTATTTCAATCCTCAGGCATGAGTGTAACCAGGCTGCTGGTAGTAAAGCCAGTGTTACACCCACCAGCTTCAGAAAACAGGCAATCAGTGCAGAAGAGATTTAACCCTGAGCTTGCACAATTACTCCTAGATCACATTCACCGAGTACAGCAACTTCTTTGAAGTTCATTTAGGAGAGACCCTTGAGACAACAGGGTTCTTCAGAGCTAGGATATCTGAACATAGGTGCTAAAAAGCCCAATTCTGCACCGGCCTCACCACAGAGCTGCAGCACCCGGGCATCTCCATGGGAGATTCTCCAGAAAAGTAGTCACCATGGCTGGACAGAGGGATCCAACCTTCACTGATAGCTCATCAGTTTGGCAAGAGCCCAGTCAGAACCCAGTTGAGCTGACATGCAAAGCACCTGTAAAGAAGATGCTTTCCAGGGAGAGCTCTGGGGAGAGGTAACACATATGGGAAGGGTCCCTGAGTTTATTACCAGAAAGTAAACAAGAAAAGAAAGGAAAGATAGTGCCAGAAGGGGCCATAAGACTGTTTCCAGAAGGCGCCTACATACTCTATGCAGATTTCTGGTGTCAGTGTTACTCTACTTGAAATCCTCTGCCCACCTTCTCATGTCTGTACACAGTAATATACCAGCTTGTTGTATTAAAAGGCCTGTGGGCTCCCTCCTACTACTGCAGAAAAAAAACACAGAGCAGGGTAATCTAACACAAGTGACTTTCCCTAGGACAGCTTCCCTCCTCTTAAGTCACATAAGGCCACTGCAATGGCTCCAGGCCAGCTCCAGCTTCCCAGCAGGTCAGTTGAGGATCCAGTCTAGCACACCAGGGCAGGACAGAGGGAATGAGTGTCCCACCGCCAGTAATAGCACTGAGGTCCATTGGCAAGGGCTAAGTCAGAATTTTGCAGACTTTCTTGTAAGCAGAATCTTTATGGCATAAAAGGCAAACTGGAGAGCAAGGACAGAAAATATGTATTAGACCCTGGCATGGAGCAGAGTTTGATCCTCAATGGCAGCCTGGGAAACCCTTTCTTGAAGTACAGCGATAGCTTGAAACACTCAGAAAAAACAAGTCCCCCTGACACACCACATCTCCAGCTGCCTTTCCATTCCTCCTCACCAGCACCAGGCCAGGCTGTGCTGGAGGCTGAGATCTCTGCCATAGGTGCCCACCCAGGTGGCTATGTTCAGAGCATGGCACTGACACCCTGGCCAGCACTCAGGCTCCCCATGACAGTAACTCCTGCATCTGTGATGGAAGCAACCAGGTGGAAGCAATTCCAGCCGGGATAGTCACTTACCCCCAAGGAGTGGCAGTGAACAGCAGCAGCCACACAAAATTATTCAAAGTTAGTTGACTGTGAAAACTCCAGAGCAAGGGAGGTCAATATGCTGACCAGCAAACCAGTGTGAGAGATTAACAAGTGGCCGGAGCAGATGCGTAGCATTTGCAATGCAGGGAAAACACCTCCACCTGCTAAGCAACAAACATCTCCCACGCACACAAAACCTGCTTCCAAATTGGGTTTAATAACACCTTAGATGTCAAACAATTCACACTGGAACACTGATGACACAGACACTTTGACACGGACAACACACAAGACAAACCTTTAGACTGCCCTTTTCCAGGACAGGGGCTGCTCCACAAGCACACTCCTCCCCAGGGCTACTCAAACACATTTGTCAGGTCTGATGCAGACAGCGAGCAAGTAATCCCTAGACCGCACCAGCAAGTCAGACACCTCTTCCCTGCTCCTGCCAGCAATGCTGTACTTCTCTCCAAAGGCCAAGCCTCCCCGGGGACCCACAGCCAGCATTGCACTACCCAAGAGGTGGCTGCAGCAGTGCAGCACTCGCTGGCTCGGGGGAGCCGAGCTCTGTCCTGTCCAGAGGAGACCCGGTCAGCATTAACTACCCACCAGTTTACACGCTGCATGACAATCCAGACAGACCACCTTTATTCCCTGAGAAATTTGGTAGGCTTGGAAGCGATTCTGAGAAAAAACCTGCAGCAGTGACTAATTACACTTTGAAAAACACATCCAGGCCCCAAACCCCTGCAACTGCAGGAGCATCCGGCACTAGCTTTAAAACCAGCTGCCTGGAGCACAGCTAGGAACGTACCCATGGCAATAAAGCTCAGCAAAGGCTACTCGGCACAGGTATTTATCCAGTTTCAGCGGCAGGTTTTACTGCTATGTTAACTAGTCGAGCACTGCTAGTGCCTGCTCAGGTGCATCCTCCCACCCACAGCTGCTTGTTGCAGGGTTCGACTTTGTATCACAATCTACATATCAGTACAGGCGTTCACAAAGAGCTGGAAGCATTGGAGGATTTTATTAGGAAGAGCCCAACTTCAAAGCCAGAGGTACAGAACAAATTTGTTACATTCTCTATTCATGGAGCTCATTCAGGAGCAAGAAGGACAGCCTCAGGGGAAACCCGCTATTTGCATCTGCACCAAGAGTCTTCTTTTGACTGATGTTAAGAGTGCTCTGAAGTTTCTGTGGAAGGAGAAACCCGAAGTGGGCAGAGAGGAAACATCTCCACAAAGGGGAGAAAAAAACCTGGAAAATTCCCAAACCATTCACTCTGAGAAGCCCTTAGTGGATTGTTTGTAGTCACTTCCCAGCAGTTGAGAACAGACCTGCTTTTCACAGCTACCTTTTGACAACCCTTTGTTCGTGATCCTCAAGCGGCTGGAGACCAGTGCATTTGTTTTCAAGTACATGGCCTAAATTCAAGACAGGTGATGAAAAGCCAACAGTCCATCCCAAATTCTGCCTATTTCAAAACCTATCACAAAGCAAGGAAAGTACAAACCTGCTTTTTCACCAGCAATTTTATGCATCAAGATACTTCACTTAGAGATGTTCAATCACATTTTAAAGATAAAAGCAGATACTGGATATCAACAAAGAAAAACTCCTCAGCACATGGCCTTTATAAATACGAGGAACTTTTCCAAGAAGTTCTTCCAATTGCAATCACAAACTCTCTCCCAAGATATGCAAATAGGGTTTTTTTTTTTTAAAAAAAGACTGGTTCCATTAAATAATCCACATGGCTAAACCCCTTCATTTAATAGGTATGTGGTTCTGCAGATTCTCCAACATTACAAAGTAAGAATCTGCTCTGCCATGCAAGCCCAAAAATATAGCTTCAGCTCCCTGAACAAAAAAAAATTGCTGTTAACCATACAGAAACTGATACGTATAATTAAAAGCTGATTAGTGTTACAATATTCCTCCTAAGGCAGGGAACTTTGTTCAGCAATTTCCTCTTCTAATCTAAACCAACTAATAGCTGGCAGCCCAGGCGGAGGAGGACAGACTAGAAGTCATTCTACCAGACTTAACAGAACCAAGCTCCAAGTTTCACCTCACAAAGGGAGAGCAGGTACATGTAGTGTCCATGTAGGCTCCACCTTGCACAAGAATTTCCTGCACAGGACAGCAGTAAGAAACACACCTCTGATTTCTACGAAAGAAGCTCTCAGCTCTCACTGACGGGTGAGCTGACAGTCAGAAGAAGCACTAAGCAGAAAATGCCAGGATAAACAGGCCTTCACATTACTTCTTACTTGCAACTGGCCATCACTGCCAACAGCAGTTTTTCTAGTGTTTGGGCCCTAATTGCAGTGAAGCCCTAATCAACCTCTTAAGCAAACATGAAGCAAGGTTTCTTCCCAAACGAGAGTCTCTGCCATTCTTCCTTAGACCTAAATCTCTCTCCATCCCTCACAAATCCTACATCACTCTAGTCAGTATTGTTTTAAGCTGCTGACTCCTAAATCAAGGGGACTAGAAACTCATCAAGCTTGAATACCTAAGATTAGAAATAGGTGTAAAAACAGACTGATCAGACCACCACCAAAGTACTGCAGTACTGACCCACACAAATGATTAAGAAATTATTTGTATTTTGAGGTCTCAGATTTCCAACATCTTACCTTGGTCCACTGTATCAGTTTAAGTACGAAAAAAGCCTAAGCAATATGGGCTAACAGACATATTTCTTGCTAGAACCACAAAAAAACCAACACTTTGGAATACAACAGTAATAGCTTGGCTGTCAGAGTAGAACACAAGAAGGATGTTATTCTGGTGTTGCTCAGGACTCAACCAAATAGAGACATACAGGTTAAAATGAACTGTAAAGAAAGAAGTTGAGCATCTACTAAACTTTTTCCAAGTGCTGGAGTAGGGACTGATCAATGTCAGGTACAGCAAACACTCAGGGGTGACCTGAACAGGTTCCTTAGGCTCAGAAGAGGGGGCTGACCAGGAAAGCAATAGTAAAAAGCAAAAGGAACTCCTCTTCACACAGGGCTAGACACTAGACACTTATCTCGATAGCTAAACATCCAAGTACTTCCTTCATGCCACTCTCTCACATAAACAACTGCTGTTACTGGTGTCAGACACTGTGTCAGCAGAGACAGTAAGCAGCAGAGTCGCAGTCTGCAATAACACATGGCTACGCAAGGGCAAGAGAAGCTGGCTCTGCCCCGTGGAGTTTACAGATAGATGCACAGCACACACCTGGCTTGGAGGCTGGAATGCAGATTCACTCCGGCCAGTGCTGGCCATGCTCGAACACCAAGCTCCAGGCCATAAGAAAAAACTCGTGCCTCATGTCCAGGAGGTGAAACTCCAGCCCCTCACCGTGTGTGGAAACCCCTCCATTCTGTTAACACACACTCCCTTTTCCCATTACCTGCCCCAGCCAAGGCCCTCATGAGCTGCCCCTCACTCAGGAAAGCTCCAAATCACCCCAGAAACCCCAATACCTCCTCCTGTCTTCAGCGCATCCCTCCCTAGACCCCTCCTCCTGTTCCCAGTGCATGCTCCCCAGGAAGCCCCCCCCAAATACACCTCCCTGGCACCCAACTGCATCCCCAATACCTCCTCCCCCAGACCCACTGCACACCCCCAAACCTCTTGCATCTCACCCCAACCTCGGCACCCCAGTCCCTCTCCCCTTGCTGCAACCCTCCGCCTCATGCAGTGTCCCCAGCCCCACTGCTGCCCTCAAGCCTCCCTCAAGCCCACTACTTCCCCCAAGCCCTCTCCAACCCCACACAAGGCCCCCGGCACCACTGCTCCCTCTAGCCCCACATAAGGCCCCCGGCCC
>NW_010514032.1:0-20280 GCF_000687285.1 Phaethon lepturus
TGTCGCCGATGGGCTTGGCCTTGGTCAGCGGTGGGTCCATCTTGGAGCTGGCTATTGTTGGCTCTATCGGACATAGGGGAAGTTTCTAGCAGCTTCTCACAGAAGCTACCTTTGCAGCCCCGCCTGCTACCAGAATCTTGCCATGCAAACCCAATACACAGGCTTTTGGCATGACTTAACTCAGAGTTTGTTTGTACCTCAATGGGTTGCTTAAGCCTACGGAAAATTAATTTGATCAACTTCTTGATGGCAACATGTATGGCGTGTTTCCTTTCCCTGTCTGATCTTTTCAGGGACTCAAAGCATCTGCAGGCTGATACATCCTGCTGCTTGCTGCCCCTAGCCAAGGCAAGGGGACACAGAGGGGCTCGTCACAGGCATCGTCACACCACTTCTCACTTCTCCAGGGCAAAATACTGAGTGATGTTATCCACAGCTCCTAGCTGTCCTGCCCATGACATTGTCCTCGAATCCTGTGTTCAGTTTTGGGCCCCTCACTACAAGAAGGACATTGAGGTGCTGGAGCATGTCCAGAGAAGGGCAACGAAGCTGGTGAGGGGTCTGGAGCACAAGTCTTATGAGGAGCGGCTGAGGGAACTGGGGTTGTTCAGTCTGGAGAAGAGGAGGCTGAGGGGAGACCTTATCGCTCTCTACAACTACCTGAAAGGGCGTTGTGGTGAGGTGGGTGTTGGCCTCTTCTCCCAAGTAACTAGAGATAGGACGAGAGGAAATGGCCTCAAGTTGCGCCAGGGGAGGTTTAGATTGGATATTAGGAATAATTTCTTTACGGAGAGAGTGGTCAGGCATTGGAACAGGCTGCCTAGGGAGGTGGTGGAGTCGCCATCGCTGGAAGTGTTCAAAAAAACGTGTAGACGTGGCACTTCGGGACATGTTTAGTGGGCATGGTGGTGCTGGATTAATGGTTGGACTTGATCTTAAAGGTCTTTTCCAACCTTAATGATTCTGTGATCCTATGATTCTGTGGTCCATACCTGGGAATTTCTTGAGAAAGTGCTAGTGGGTCTGGCCAAACCCATGTGAGGAGTTTATCAGTATGGAAAATAGAGTAATTCCTTGTGTATTTGTAGCTGTGTGGCTGCAGACAGCCCAGCACAGTGCATGCTGCACCTTCTGTCATCGAGAGACCTATGAGATTCCTTCTGAGTGAGGATTACAGATTTGAGGCTAGAGTTTTTTTGCAGCTCTTCACTTCCATCTCCTGTTCCCCCGAGCAATTCCTTGTGTCTCTGCTCCTCTTTGGGGGCATGGGGATTTTTGAGTTTGAGGCAGTCAAAGCAAGGAAGTTAGTCCTTGGAGGACTGTGCATGACTTTGCTAGGTAGAAGAGCAGCATAAAAATTCAGAGAAGGCTGCAGCAGCATTAACTTCACCCCTCTGTGCGTCTCTGTCAGACAGCATGGGACAGCTGTCTGAGCAGAGCGATTGCTGTAAAAACTGTCGGCGGGTTTGCTTTCTCTTCTTGGTAGCTGTGAACCTGACTCTCCTCCGCGTGTCTCAATCCCTTCCCTTTGCTTTTTGCCACTTCATCGTCTCCCTTACAGTGGTCTCTTCTGGGCATCCTTTGAGTCCTATGGACCCATGGGAAATCGGGTATGGGAGCAGCTGCACCTCTGAACCCCTCCCTGGAGGCACAGAGGGAGCACAGTGGTTTTCTCTCTTTTGACATGCACAGTGTGCTCCCTTGGCTGTGACCATGTTCATGGACAGATGCAGAAGTGGGTGATAAACCTGAAATCTCTTGAATGCGTCCGGAGGAAGGCAACAAAGCTGGTGAAAGGGATGGAAGGAATGTCCTGTGAGGAGGGGATGTGGAGACAGAGGTGCTGATCTCTTCCCCATGCTATCCAGTGATAGTATGCGTGGGAATGGTTCAAAGCTGCTCCAGGGGAGGTTTAGACTGGATAATAGGAAACATTTATTTACTGAGAGGGTGGTCAAACACTGGAACAGGCTTCCTAGAGAGGTAGTTAATGCCCCAAGCCTCTCAGTGTTTAAGAGGCATTTGGACACTACCTATAATAACATGCTTTAACTTTTGGTCAGCCCTGAATCGGTCAGGCAGTTGGACTTGATGATTGTTGTAGGTCCCTTCCAACTGAAATATTCTCTCCTCTCCTCTCCTTAAGGACTTGGCTATCTTAGTGAGTGTTTAAATACTTACATAAAAACAGGACCCTGTATATCCTTTGGGGTCTTCGTGAGGCCTGGCGCAGTCTGGATTAATACATTTTGCCTTTAGACTGCAGGCAGATACAGAGATTAGCCAACGTACTATCATCTTTAATAGTGTTTCAGAGACACATTAATCCCACAGGGTACCAGCAGGCCCCTATTCTATTCTGAATATAATCTCTAAATTAAATACCTTCCTCAGACATCCTGCCCATGCTTCAGTAGGAGTGAGAGGCAAATCACCACCAGCTCTGTTAAAAGTAGGACCGAGCCCAATTCTGATAATCCTTTGGCATTACAGAGGTAGACTTATTTTTTCCTGGATGTGTAGCCTCCCTGTCTAAATCTAAATCAAAAGGACATTTGATCTTGTTTGTCATACTGCTGTTTTTTGTTGAGAAATGCAAGGCAATTTAGCATATTTCTCATTCAAGGCTCTTTGAACAGCATGATATGGCTGCAGAAAAACATCATGCGTGCTGATGTGCTGCTTTCTGCACACAGGGACTCAGCAGCTGTTATAAAAGGCACTCTGCTGACTGACCCCAGCAAAAGGTATGAGCATCTCTTCTCCAGGCAGGCAATGCAAACTGAGTGATTTGTGTGTAGGAGGATCATTAAACAGGAAATGTCAGGGATGGGCAGCGTCCATAAGAAAACAAAAATGTAAACTGGCTATGTTAGAGTGAAGATCCAGACCGATGATGATTTGTTATTGTGCTTTTTGTAAGTTAATGCCATTTTCTTGTTTAGAATGCTGTCATAATTAAGACTCTCCTTAGTTCACTCAGAAAGCCTTCTGCAGGCTGTCTGCTAATATCGATTCAGGGCAGTGTTGCTTGCATAGGACTTGAATGATGATAAAAAAATAAATCAAAGGATTACTATTTTTAATCTTGTAAATATTAAAAAATAAACATCTTGTGTTCACCTCCCTTCATCGATTAAAATTGATGCTTTTAATCTCTTCCAGCTGCTAGGGAAGCGGAGGGAATGTGCATGGTGCAATGGGAAGCAACACTGCCATTTCATTTCTGATTGCCAGCTAAGAGGGTTTTTATCATCAGCCCCCGCCATGTTTTGATGTTGTGATGGACACAGGCACCGGCAGCTCAGCCACAGCAGACCCAAGCAGATCATCGTGACCATCTCTGAGCTTCCCTCATGGGCTGCGACTTTGCCAGGCTTAGCTCTGCGGCAGGCTCTCTCTTGGGCAGGCCTCCTAACAAAGCCGATCTCCCCATAGCTTTGCGTGACTCCTCTGGTGCCTGATAAGCCATGAGAGTGTTACAAATGCATTTGTGTTACCGCTGAGAGTAGCCAATTTATTTTGTGATGCCCACAGCGTGCCTGGGAGCTGCCGCTGCTGGAGGCGATTCCCTGCTTTTGGGCCACCCCCGTTACGTAGAACCGCGCCTAACGCCGAGCCCACTGGCATCCCAGCAGGTAGGATCTGCACAGAAAGTGGGGAAGGAGGTCGGTTGCGTTATCTCACACCCCTCCAAACAATTAGCCCAGAGCAAGGGATTTCTTCTTGCATGGGCTGCTGAGCCTAATTACTATGTAGATCTACAACTTTCCCAACACAATAACTGCAAAAAAGGGGGAAATGTTACAAGACTGAGATGATTAATTCCAAGCGCTCTGGTTGCTTCCGTTGTTGCTTCCTAGAGCTGAATGCTGGATGTTTTAGTAACACAGCACAGCATGACTTGCAGGTATAAAAATGACTTTCTACATCAGACTTCTCACTCCCCAAACCTTACTTCTGCAAGATTGGGACTGCCAGTTGCAATGCTCCCAAAATCGTGGCTGGGGAAAGAGAACTTCTGCCTTTTCATTGGGATCTTACAAATGGATTCCCATAGGCTTAACAAGGAGCAGAGAGAGATTTAGTATTCACCCAAGTGCGAGTTTTCTGGCTCTGCCAGAGATGGATTCAATGGAATCCATTTTGATCAATCCAGAAATTATTAATAACAATTTCACAGCTCTTTTGCATGGAGAGAGCAGTGATTTTATTCTTGCCTCCCCCTCTCCAAACAGGTTTTTGCCTTAGCTTGCTCAAAAAGGCTCCTCACCAGTTACACACTATAAGCCTGTAAAAAGCTAAATGAAGCTCCCTGCGTACGGTCTCTCTTTTCTGTGCAAGTATAAATTCATCCATCTCTTGTTTTGCAGCACACACTTCACAGATGCAATAATACCCGAACGTGCTGGTTCAGCATATGATAATGATTGCATCCGTGCAAATCCTAGATTTACCTTATTTTGAATGCTATTTTTGGGCTGCTTTCTACAGCAAAGAAACAGTGCATATAGGAAAGTATTAAATTGTACACAAAGTGCAAGCGAAACTTTGTGGGGAAGTTTGCATGAATCCCACTAGTTTTAGTTAAAAATAAAACTCAGCCTGTCACTTCCAACTTAGTGACGGCTGATTGACTGTGCCTTTTTTAATTGTTAGCCTGTTGCTGTGATTAGCAAGCTGCCTCAGTTTAGGTTCCATGCAAAGGAAGTCTGGAGGAGCATTTTTTGAGAGTAGCTGATTTATGTATGTGCTAGAGGTGGGCATAGCTGTTGGGAGGGACAGGATCATTCTGGGAAACACCTGAAATAAGCTGAGTCCCCTATTATTGCACTTTTGAGGAACTTGCCGAAAGGCAAAAATCTTTCATGTGTTTAGGAAGGAGTATATATTATTAATCCATGTTTTTTCCTTATATTTTTACTTTTCAATTTTTTCAGCCCTTAATCTTAATTTGTCTCCCTTCCTAAAGTTAACAAAAGCATGATCTAGTTTCCAGATGTAAGTTACTGTTTAAAAAAAAGAGCATAGTGTAAGCGGTTATAAAAGTCTCTGATTCTCTTAACTCCATTAATTAAACTGTCAGTGATCTTTTGAACTTTAGGACCCCCCCTCAGTGAATTTTAGATTATTTTATTAGTACTCCACAAAGCTGTCTCAGCTGCCAAAAAGATTTTGTATAGTACTTCCTATCTAAATATTCCCATCAGTCACCGTACCTCCAGAGAAGGTGGACTTGACTTACTTCTCCGTGCTCTGTGAGTATATAACCCTTTTGCAAATGTCTGTTGTCCTCTGTTTTTTATTATGGACAGCACTCCTGTTACCACAGGAACAGGCTTTGGCTTTTTCTGAGAGCCTAAAACACTTTGCACTCCCTTAACAACATGAAAATGGGGACCTAAGCAACCAGCAGATGACAGCAGCGAAAAATAGCCATTTCTAAGCAGGTTATTTCTACCAGTCCACACACACGTGGCTTTTTTATTCAGATTAGCTTTGCTTTTCTATTTGTGCCCATCACTTGCCCCTCAGTGCACAGACATCCAGTTTTCCTCCTCCGTGACTTTGACCTTATCAGAGCATCCTGGCATCTCAGCACTTAATTTCTGTGTCTGGCCTCACTGTTTTTGCCTTCCTTGACTGCCTGCCATTATAATGAAATTCTGTCATCTCCATCATGTGTCTAAGGCAAATCCATTTTGAAATGGAACAGTTGTTGGTAGTTCAGAGCAGCTCAATTATGAATGACCCTCATCCTTCTTCCAGGCTGTATTAGCCCTTCTGCCAAAGAAGGCTACAGTAGAAATGTAAATGGATGAACTGAATCATGCATGTTTTTCATGTGTTATTAATTGTCCCTGTTTCCATTTATTAAAGGACTTAGCCAGTAACCTCAAGATGTTCTGCAAAAGTACATGAATAATAATTTACAAGCTCAACACAGCCATGCATTAATATACCAAACAGATGCCTGATTGATCTGCATGAACCGTCAGCCATAACTTAAAGCATTTGTCAGAAAGTTTGAACCAAGGCACTGTTTGCCCTGTGGTCCATCAGTAAAATGTCCCATGAAGAGCTTCTTCCCAGACCAGTTGTGCTCAAATTCAGTCCAACGTGTCAGATGATAGATAGCTGCCAATAGGGTAGATAAGGACTCTGCTGGGACAGAGGTCAACCTTGCAAAATCCCCAACAGCCTTCTTTAACCTTGCTAGCCTTCTTGTGGGCAGATGCTCTTGCTCCATGGATCAGCCCTGTCCCATGAGTGGAGTATCTGGCACAGCTGCACAGCTCTAGGCATCCTGTAGCACATAAAGTGGGTGCTGGACCCCACTGAGAAGAGTCAGCCACCTAAGAGTGCCTGGACAAGGACTTCCTGGGAGAAGGTGACTGAAGAACTGCTGTCTCATGTGGGAAGCTTAAGGTTAGTTGGATTTTTCAGACACCAGAAAAAAAAAATCAAGCCAGATAAAAACAGAGAGGATGCTTTAGCCAAAGTCTCAGAGGTCAAAAGGACCTCTGGGAAGCAAATGCAGCATCTGAGATGAAACATAACTGAGCCAGAAGTAGAGGTCTGTACTTCTTCTGTCTGCTCTGTGTCCTTGCAGCAGCATTTATCCTGTACCAGCTGGTGTTTTGTTAATTGTGTGTGCACAGGGAATGGTAGAAAGGATACAAAAAGTGTATAAACAGGGTGCAGCATAGTCACAAACAGGGAAATACAGAATCATCAATGTTATCGATTGCAAAAACCTGTTATTTGCGCAGGTACAGGGTTTTCTTACTAGCCCCAGACAGGAAGAGGGGACAAATCAACTGGACTGACTTCAATTTTACATGAGGAGGTCATTTCTGATCACTTTTAAAGCGAGATTTGCCAAAGTATACAATACTGAGGATTACAAACTAATTTGTTTGGGTCTGGAGCAATGAGATAAGCTAAGGCTGCAAAAACAGCAGGCTCAGCCCCTAAGGGGCATCCTGTGTCAGTGCCTAAATACATGGATAGGAACATAAAACAGTGCCAAGGAGCTTTACAGAGATCCACATCTAGAAAAGAGGTGACAGCTATGATACAGGTATTAGGGAAGATCACCAAGAATCACACAAAAAAAAATGGAAGGACTTTTTCCCCGAGAATGGACTAAATGCCGGGACACAATAGAATGATACCCAAAACTAGGATGTAGCCAGATCATTAAAATCCTCCCCAGTAGAGCCTTAGCTTATTGCCATGAAAACCCAGGGATTGATTTAATGCAGTCAGCATGTAAATGGGAGGGAAATGGCTCTTCACCACACCATCTGTTTATCCCATCCCCATAACCCCACTAGTTAACTCTTTTGTGCTGTCTCTTCCTCTTGCTGATACCCTTCAGAAATAAATACAAAGCTCTGCAGAGTCACCACTTGCCGAGTTCCTCAGTCACATCTTCTGAGGTTAGAAAAAACATCTAATGGTCCTTTTGGGGACAGGCAGAGCACTTCATCCTCCCTGGGTGTTTGTCACGTAGGCAACCCACTGGTTTTGCTCGCAAGAGGCTCTGATACGACTATCATTAGCAACTTCATTTCTGCACAAGTAAGCTTCAGGGAACAGTACGCTTCTCTTTGTGGTGAAGTTTCACATGGCTGATGCAGTATTTCCATGCTGTTTTAGGAAGCTCACTAGCTGGTGGATAGCTGTCCTTCAGGCTCTTCTGGCTGTGGGTGATTTTCCTTGACTTTCTGCCCCAGAAAGGAAGAGCTGTTCAATGGTGCAGATTCAGGTATGAGGAAACATTAGCAACATTGTTGAAATGGGGTCTTTGCTCTCTAAAAATTTTTCATTTGATTATGCCAGAAATAGAAGGTTCCTGTCTGCTGACAATTACAGATGCCTCTGAAGAACGCTGATTCCTTCAACCTCTTGAGCTAAAGCACCCTCAGTGGCAGCTGTATGCCAATGACTTTTGGCTAAAGGGAGATGCTTAGGTGAAAGTAGCACATCCTCTTCATAGTATATTTCTTCTGGACTGGATACTCTTCAATGTTTGCATGTTTATGTCGTGGGTCTTTTTTTCTCCTCAAGGGGTTCCTCCCCACTGAAGCACTGACTGTGATCTTATTAAAGGCAATTACAGTGTGTTTCAGCCACCAGCACTCCTTACTCACACACTGCCAACTGAGAGCTCTCAACTGGGAAAATTTTAGCTCTTGCTGGGTGAGATGTTTCACTTGAAGAATCCCAGGAATACTTGTTAAGGTTATTTCACAGAGCTTTCTATAGTTAAATGAAGTGGATATTAAAAGTTTAAATAACCTTTTGGTCTTTTTTCTTGTTAAACTGGGATTTCCCAATGGTTTAACTGAGTTATTGCACATCTATGATGCAGTAGGCTGACTCTGTCTTTCAGTCAGTGAATGATCCGCCAGAGGTGTTCATCTTTTCTGAGTCTTGATTTCAATTTCAAACAACTGCCAGGTCACACTACCAGTGGATTTTGGGCTGGTGTCTCTGAGCCTAGAAGCAGAGATGTGAGTTGCTGAATTGCCCCAGCTCACTCTCCCTTGCAGCATCCCTGTGGCTTCATTTGCAGGACATCCCATGGGATGTAGGCACGGGGATATGGCCAGTGGTCATTTGAGCTTGGGTTTAGTCCAAAAGATCTGTAGAAAGGGAGTGAGCAGCATTTCCCTGCATTTGGTCTAGGCAGGTTCAGTTTTCCCTGATAAGGCAATAGGCTGTATTTGTGGGTCAAGAAGGAAAAGAAGTAACTCTGAGGTAATTTTGGCATGGCTGGCTGCTGAAAGCAGAAGCATGGTGCAGTGTGAGCTTTGAGCTTGAAAGCAGCAGAGCCAGATTAGAGCAGTTCTGAACTAAGCCGAATTAATCCTGCCTTTCTGCAGGGGAACAGTACTATGCTACAACAGGGACCCTTGTGCCCTTCTCTGTGGTGTGGCATAGACATGCCCTCACTTTCAGCCCCGTGAGCATTTAAAAGATCAGGTCCTTGACTGGGATCTAGAAGCAAGTAGGAAACAAGGAAATGACTGCCCAGCCACCAGCCTAAATCTGCTCCACTCAGGAATACTGCCATGTTTTTGGATTAGCTTGAATCTGGAGTCAGTGGCGCTCCCCACCAAACTCATCTCCACTGTTAGACCTGGTTCAGGTGAGGAATGTCTGACAGCGACAGAGCAGCATGTTTTACTTCTCTGTTTGTAATACGTAAAGATACAACAAGGTTTGATGCCTTGGCTCTTCGAGGTACAGAGGCTGCCCATTGTCCCTTTCGTTTGTGTCTGTTGTTCGTATGTTCTGCCCTTTAAAATTACTTCTTCATTTCTGACTCATCACTTCCAAGCAAAACTGATGGTGTTCTGCATCACATGACACTGGAAGTGCATTGTTTTAATTGAAGCTCCTGTTATAAAAGCTTTTCAGTAAATTAACAAAACCTTGAAAATGGTGAAGTGAACAAACAGAATAGCTGGTAGCACATTCCATAGAAAACCAAGTTTCTGAAAGCCAGGTAGAATGTCCTCAATGTCAGAAGCAAGGCTGATAGCAAGGGATGTTATCTTTTGTTAGACAAGTGGATATAGCTGGAAAAAAATCAACACACTTCCACTCACAAAACACTTTTTCAGGTCTGAAGACTTCAGATTGAATTTCAGGCACTTCATAGTCTGTTACAGTAATATTTAAGAAAAAAAAAACCCAAATAATGATTACAATTAATTTAAATTTCCACTTAAAGTGGAGGAGAGAAAATAGTTCATTATGGGAACAATTTGCAGTTCTTTTGCTGATGTATTATTTTGTAAATGGAGACTCTCTCTTAGGCATTTTTTGAGACCATTTGGTCTTCAGGCAGAAACCCATAAGAGGCAAAAACACAGAGAACAAAACACGAATACTACAAATCCTCTGGGCCCGTGTTCTGTGTGGCTTTGTGCTAGGGATATGCAGGAATACTGGATCTGTCACAAGCAGGGCTGGCCAGAAGCTAAACATGAAGATTTTGACATTTTTCATTGGAACAAAAGCAAGATCTTCTGAAAATTTTCACTAAATAAACAGAACTAGTGCTGCCCACCTCCCCACCCCTCCTCCAACACAAACCTGAACAGCAGTGAAGTTGTCCTGGGCTGGGTTTAATTTCAGCAATTAACTGCAATTACAGTGAGCCTTTCCAATTTCTAATCCAGAACTATGTTTCCCAGACTGGACAGTAGTGAAAAGAAAGTGCATTATTATATTAATAATTTTATTTTAATGTAATAAATATCTTTATATGTTTAAGCTTTTTGCAGTATGGCTTTTCCTCCCATGGGGGCTCTGGGCTGGAAGCTTTGGTTCCGTCCCCCTCGCTTATCCACTAAGCAGCTCAATGACCGTGGGCAAGTGATATATGACCTCTCTGTGCCCTGGTTTTGGCATCTGGCAAAAGAGGCAGCAACATCAATCCTACTTTCTCCAATACAGGGGAAGAAGAGTGGTGGATTAATATTGTATATTATTATTGATGATTGATTTTCTGTTCCAACTTAAATCAGGCTGAAGAGCAGCTTGAAAAGTGGCACTTTTCACCATCCCAGAGCACCATTTCTGCATCTGCCCCAAGCTCAATCCACCCCGCTGTCATCTGGAGGCTTTGAACTATCTTCCCCTATTTATGCTCAGAAGCATATCACTCTTAGGAGATACTGCACTGGGCAAACCAAAGGCTGCTTTCTTTGAGGAGTCTCTTTTTTTAATGACCTGTAATAAAACACACAGACCGTAACTCATCTGCACCACAGCAAAGCCTGAATCAATTGACACTGCTCCTCACTGACATTGCATTGCCCATGCCAATAGCAGGTATTGATCCAGTGGCCAATATAAGTTTGCAAGGACCAAGCCCGCCTGATTATGTTTGGACTTGATGATCTTAAAGGTCTTTTCCAACCTTAATGATTCTGTGATTAATGACTCTGTGATCTAGTTGGAAACTGTCCTGTTGAAGGGGCACTGTCTCGCAGTGAGCACACCACCCTGCAGCTGGGCTAGGAGGCACTGGGAAGCTCCCTTCAACTCGTAAGCCCTGTGGTATCTAACGGTGATGTGCTGGCAAGATTGGTGATGGCAGCATGGCCTCAGTGCACCACTTGGTGGTGTGTGTCACCAGCTGTTTACATAAATGTGGAATTCTAAGACTCATGGAATGGCTTTGTTGTGGGTGGTTGCTGTCTGCTGGGATTCTCCTCCACATCCAGTGAAAGATCTTGGGTCTATTGAGCTCAGATTTTTAGCCTTCTGCAGGTCTCTGTAAGTACCTCAGCTTCCCTTCTTGCAGGAACTCTGTGCTGTACAGAGCAAGAAACATCTGCAAGATGGAAGGAAAGAAAATCCAGGAAGAGTGTTAGAAGTCTGCTCCTCTCTCTGCCTCAGTGCCAGGCAAAGTAGTAGCAGAAGTATCTCCCCTGCCCTTTGCTCCCTCTAATAACTGCTTCAGCAAGGAAGGGAAGGGGAAGGGGAAGAGGAGGAGGAAGGGGAAGGAGGCATGAGTACATGATACTCTCTATCAAGAGCACATCTGCAAGAAGGAGAGCTTGATAGAAGGAGGCAGCGAGCAGGAGGAACTGTTTAGTTTACTCACCCACCAAATAACCAACCCAGGCTTGACTTGTTCACGTGAGAGTTGTTATGGAGTAAAGGCAGGCATGAGTTTAAATCGTAACCTAACTGGACAAACCTAACCGATGAGAGGGAACAAGGGTCCCCATGAGACACTACTCAGTAATAGTACACTGCAACAGTTATCCCAAAATTGCTCTCTGCTCAATTTCGCCATGTTTAGCCATCTCTGTGTTATATACAGAAAACAAATTAGGCCCCGATTCAACAAGGTATTTCAGCTCCCCAGTCCAATTTAGTCTTTGTATTGAGTTCTGTGTAGGATTTAGGGTCCTGAAAAGGAATTAGGAGGCTAAAGCTGCGTTTCGTTGTGTACAGGAGCACCATAGGAGAGACTGTGTCTCTTTGGATCATGGTCACAGTTCAGTCTATTCTGAGGCCACACAGATAAATACTCCTCTCTGCAATGGACTGACCCTAAACTAGGCCAACCAACAATAGACCCTGGTTGAAAAATACCATAAATTCATAAATTAAGTAGCCTTTCTGGTTTATTGTTTTAAATAATTTTCTATGTTGAAGGTGTGTTTCACTGTCTTTGATAGTATTGGAGAAATAGGTCTGAATCTGGCTGCTCTGCAACATGTTAGGGCATCTGCTGTTTGGTTAAAGCAAAGAAAAAGGAAAATCGTGAGGGCAAAGCAGTAAAAGAAGTGATCAGTTTCAATTCCAGAGTCTTGTTTAAAAACACGGCAAAGCTCCCCACTTCCAAAGGCTCACAGTGTCCTTCTTCAGTGTAATTTTCCAAGCAGAAACACAGAGCCCAGCAGGCATCAGATGCAACAGCTAAGCCTGCAGCAGCAGAAAATCCATGTGTTGTTTTCCCCTGGGGTACAAATAGAAGGAGGCTCTGTAAGTGCAGAGACTATGGGCGGGAGGTGCTCAGGTCTGGGCGACTGGAAGAACAGAAGAGCTCCCGATTCAGGAGACTCAGCTGCTCTCAAAAAATGCTCTTGTGGTTGGTGTAAATGTGTGCAATTGTGCAAACAGAGTAAAAGGCTTTGGCATTTCTTTTGGAAATCTGACTCCTTAGCTCAGCACATGCTTAGTTAAACATGCAGTCACACCATTTGAAGAATCAGTGCCCATCGTTCAAGCTGAGCAATTTGACTGATCCTTCCTTCCAAAGTAGTGTCAATGCTACCCTTAATCAAGGTTTGACTGATGTATCAGGGCATCAGGAAAGGACTTCACGTAGCATTGTACATCTGTTGTGCACTGCTCTAGGTGTCTCAGTGCAGCAATGCCTTGGGCCCTTAATCTTGAGTTGAAATCCTGGGAACACCTATGTGTATATTTTTATGGCTGTTTTTTTAATGAACTGTCTTAGTTTTGTCAACAGGCCAAAACAGTGACCTCTCTCTGCTACCAGGTGTGGATCCTAGTCTCTCAGTTGTAAATAGTTAGCAATTAACTGGAGAAATTAGGGTAGTGTTATTAGTGTCTCTTATACTGGGAGAGATAGAGACATGAAGAGACAGTGTGATTTGCACAAGACCTCCCACTTGGCCAAAGGTCAGGCCAACAGAATAATTAATTCTCCTGAATCCCAGTCTGGTGCCCCATGTGTTGAGCCATGATGCTCTCGGAATGTGACTTGGATCTCTGCCTGCTTCTCTTCTCTTTCTTCTTCAATCCAGACATGTTTTAAAGTAAAACAGGATGACTTCAGATCCATAACAAGTATGAAGTAGATGGGACAATCTCTCAACCCTGAACTGTCTTCTTAATATGCGTGCTTGTTTGCAAATGCAGATCAGCCTAATTGACTGCCAGCATGCACAGATGTCTCTCTGCAAGAGTAGTTGGGTGCTGTGTGAATTGATTACAAACACAAAATGGAACTAGATTAAAATTTGACCTACAGTAACAAATTTCTAAAACACAGAGCGAGCAGTAACACAGTGATGGAAGTTCTGGGCTCTGGGAAATCAGATATTGGCTGTTGGGTTCTTCTGAAGAGTCTCTTCCTCCCTACATGTCTTGCTTTTTCTTTAGATGAGCAAGTTGAGGGACACAGATCTTTACTAAGTCGTGATGAAAGGATTAACCCTGTTCTTGCACATAAAATGCCATTAAATTTCTCTCAAAAGGGCTTTTTCAACATCATGGAAATACTTCTCCTTTCCTTGAAGTGACATCACTTTGTTACTTGGATTGGAAATCTTCACGTCTTGTACAAGTCAATTCTATAATCACATAGGAGGAAACTACATGAATACAGTTTCTCCAAAGCAAAATAAAAATGTGCTCGGTAGCAAGCTTTTGCTTTTGCATGCTACTGTGTCTGTGAAGTCAGGATACTGTGTCTGTCAAGTCAGGATCAATGGAAGTTTGCAGAAAGGCTATTATTTACTGTTTCTTTCAAACAGCCAGCAGACTATACTACAACAATCTTCTTTTCCTCCGATATCCAGCATGAAAGACTGTTTAGTGAAACATTCCTATCACGGAGATTAACTAATTGCTCAGCAGTCAGTCATTTTCACCGCACAGCCAAGGACAGTGATTTCTTTTCCACACACAGATGGAGCGATGTTTAACACAAAAGAGTTCATGGGACAGGAGGATTAAGGAGAATTTACTGGAGAGCAATTAAAACAGTTAGAGCAATCTGGTTTTGAGGCTGAATTTCACATCAAAGTAAAGCTAACTGAGGTGTGTACAGAGCAGAAGAACAATAAAGCCATCATTTCAGGCCATCTAATCTGCATCTTCAGAGTGCAGATTAATAAAGTGAGCTAAGAGGACATGGAGATCTACAGGAGTAAATTAGGTGAAGCAGCCTAAATGCAGTTTGCATTTGGAAAGAGGTGCCCTGGCTTGAAGTCTGTGTTTGGCTCTTGCTTTTTGTGGCTTCAGCTCCCTTCCCTTTCTGCCAGGTTTCTGGTTGCTGTCATATTCAGCAGAGGGTTTCTGACCATGCTTCTCAGTTGCAGAGACTCCTGCCAGCACAGGACAGTGCAGTGGAGGCTGCTGTCATGCGTGAGCCATACCAAAAAGCTGTTAATGGAAGATGTGTCAGAGCTAGTGCTCCTTGCTGGCTCTTTGCTGGTGTTTGCTGGTCTTGATTGGCTTGGTCTTCTCATCCTAGCTGTCTGCACTTACCTTCTCGCCATGCCCTGACCTAGGAGGAGACATTACTCCAAACTCTCCCTTGAGGTCAAGACCTGGGATTGCATCTTGTGGGCAATGCTGCCATCACCCTCTCTGTTTTGGAAGGGCAGTAAACCTGCAGTGAAACAGGTTTTCAAGGCAGGGAACCAGTCCAGACACAGTGAGTCCATCCGCAGTGCATGGCAGCAGCTCCTTACATCCATCCCAAAGGAAGGTTTGCAGTTAACACCAGCTGTTCAGGTTTCTCTGGCACTCTGTGAGGCTCACAGCCTGGACTTTCAGATGAAGGACAAACACAGATGGCCTATGGCTCTTCTATCAGACTGAACTGCAGTCCACAGCTCTGCTAGCCTAGGCCCCCAGTTTCTGCCTAATTGCAAACAGAAGGACTTGTGTGAGGTACTTTCCTATTCATTAATTTCTGTCCATTCTTTCAATAGTTTAACTTTTTTAATTTAAGCACACTTTAATTCATGTAAATTAAAAGGAAGATTTGTTAACATCTTAAAAAGTTAATTAAAAAGAATATTTAATATCTGAAAAAATAAGATCTCAATCATTTTAACATACAAGTATTAATAGCAAATCATGTTCTCTGTGACCTGCCTAGCTTTAAAAAACACTTCCATTTTGGAGCAAGCCCGTTTACCAAAGGTTACATGTGAGAAATTGGGTTTGACAGGCCTAGTCTTCAGGAAATTAAAAAAAAGGGTCCCAGATATGCCCTGTTTTGACAACTGAAGGTTGCTAGAGAGGGCTAGTCCTCAAGTACTGAGGGATGAAGCATCTTAGACTCACTTGAGCACACCAAAGCAATGGTGTGGGAAGGGGTTGCTGGTGATGACAGCCGTTAGCACACAGTACCAACAGTGGGAGAGATCTGAGCAGGATCTACAGAGGAATTGTCCAAGGAGATAGGTATCAGGTTAGGAAAGCTAAAGCCCTGACAGTATTAAATCTGGCCAGGGACGTCAAGGCCAATAAGAAAAGCTTCTGCAGGTACATTGGTGATAAAAGGAAGACTAGGGAAAATGTGGGCCCCCTCTGGAAGGAAATGGGAGACCTCGTTACCTGGGATATGGAGAAGACTGAGTTACTCAATGACTTTTTTGCCTCAATCTTCACTAGCAAGTGCTCAAGCCACACCGCCCAAGTCGCAGAATCCAAAGGCAAGGACTGGGAGAATGAAGAACCACCTGCTGTAGGAGAAGATCAGTTTTGAGACCATCTAAGACACCTGAAGGTGCACAAGTCCATGGGACCAGATGAGATGCATCACATGTCCTGAGGAACTGGCAGATGAAGTTGTTAGGCCCCTATCCATCATATCTGGGAAGCTGTGGCAGTCCAATGAACTTCCCACTGACTGGAAAAGGAGGAACATAACCTCAATTTTTAAAAATGGAAAACAGGAAAACCCAGGGAACTACAGACCAGTCAATCTCACCTCTGTGCCTGGCAAGATCATGGAGCAGATCTTCCTGGAAACCATGCTAAGGCACATGGAAAATGTTGAGGTGATTGGTGACAGCCAACATGGCTTCACTAGGGCAAATCATGCCTGACAAATTTTGTGGCCTTCTACGATGGGATTGCAGCATTGCTGGATGAGGGAAGAGCACCTGATGTCATCTACCTGGACTTGCGCAAAGCAGTTGACACTGTGCCTCACAACATCCTTGTCTCTGGAGAGGGGCAATGGATTTGATGGAGAGATGTGGATTTGATGGATGGACCACTCAGTGAAGAAGGAACTGGCTGGATGGTTGCACTCAGAGGGTTGTGGTCAACAGTTCAATGTCCGGGTGGCGACTAGTGACAAGTAGTATCCCTCAGGGGTCCGTGTTGGGACCAGTATTATTTAACATCTTTGTTGGCAACATGCGCAGTGGGATTGAGTGCACCCTCAGCAAGTTTGCAGATGACACCAAACTGTGTGGTGCAGTTGACGTGCTGGAGGGAAGGGATACCATCCAGATGGACCTTGACAGGCTTGAGAGGTGGGCCCATGCAAACCTCATGACGTTCAACAAGGCCAAGTGCAAGGCTCTGCACATGGGTCGGGGAAATCGCCAGCACAAATACAGGCTGGACAGAGAATGGATTGAGAACAGCCCTGAGAAGAAAAGTCCTTCTTCTCTGGGGGTGTTGGTTGATGAGAAGCTCAACATGACCCAGCAATGTGTACTGAGGGCCTAGAAGGCCAGCCGTATCCTGGGCTGCATCAAAAGAAGCGTGGCCATCAGGTTGAGGGAGGTGATTCTCTCTCTACTCCACTCTGGTGAGACCACACCTGGAGTACTGCATCCAGCTCTGGGGCCCCCAACATAAGAAGGACATGGACTTCTTGGAGCACGTCCAGAGGAGGGCCATGGAGATGATGAGAGGGCTGGAGCATCTCTCCTATGAAGACAGGCTGAGAGAGTTGGGATTGTTCAGCTTGGAGAAGAGAAGGCTCCAGGGGGACCTTATTGCAGCCTTCCAGTACCTGACAGCGTACAGTAGTGGTAGGACAAGGGGCTTTAAACTGAAAGATGGTAGATTTAGATCAGATAGAAGGAAGAAATGCTTCACTGTGAGGGTGGTGAAGCACTGGAACAGGTTGCCCAGAGAAGCTGTGGATGCCCCATCAACATCCCAGGTTCAAGGCCAGGTTGGATGGAGGTTTGAGCAACCTGGTCTAGTGGAAGGTGTCCCTGCCCATGGCAGGGGTGGTGGAACTAGATGATCTGTAAGATCACTTCCAACCCAAGCCATTCTATGATTCTATGATCCTATTTATGATCTGTCCTGCAACATCTGGGAGTGCGATGAGACTTGCAGTGCAAAAGGGTGGTTGTACAGGAGCAGCCACCGGTGTGCTCTAATTTCCTAGGATCTGCGGGGAGACAGTTCCGTTCCCCACCAATCACGGGAGGGTTTTTCTGGAGAGCAGGGTAAGAACAGGGGGATTTTGCCTTCCCTGTTAGTGGTTTGTCTCATTGCTCCATGCAAACAAAACATCTGTTTTTTCACAAGCTCTCACTTGGACCTGCCAATCTGGCATGGTCTTCCATGAGACTGTCACTTGTCCTCCCTCTGCAGCTTTTAAAATAATAGTGTTTATCTGGAAGGACTGGCTGGTCTCTGAGGCTGGGTGGGGAATGCATCCCAGCCGGGAACTGGCAATACCCCAGCATGCTGTGGGGAATAAAAATAGCATCAGATGAAGGGTATAATACACACAGACACAGAGAAAAGCTTTACAGGAAGGCTTTTTACACGATCTGCGCCAAACCCTGACAATTGCACTGCTAGAGGCAGAGATCTGGATACTTCTTACCCACCATCACGTAGAGGATGTCTGCATCCAAGAGACATGCAGAAAGCTCCCTATATAGACACAGGAGACAAACAGGCATTTCAGGGTACAGCTTGTCTGACCTGTTTTAACATCTAGCTGCAGGTGAAATGACTCACACTCTCCAAGTGCCTTTTTTCTTTCCCTCGACTGTGCAGGGCTCCTGGAGGATGAGTTCAGATGCAGACGCAGGCTTCGTAGGTGAACACTGTTCTGAGTGTCTGTGCTCTGGAAATTGGGTGTATTTTGCAGTTTGTTCTTAGAAGCAGGAAAATAGCACACTCGTCTGAGCACCGCTTGGGTTGGGGTACCCTGTGTCTAAATCCTGGGTCTGACACAAATTCGCCTCTCTCATCAGCATGAGAAAAATGGCAATTACTTTTCTACAACACACTCCAAGATGTGAAAATTAACAGCATTTTTTGCAAACATCTTTACAAAAGTTTGTTTTATGTTGTTCAGCCTAGGCATGAATTAAGCTTCCCTTCTTATTGTTGTCAATTGTATTTGTTGGGATTTTTTTTAGCATTGTTTCCAAAGAAAATGAGGTATATGTCATTGCAGTATTTGTCTGTTATTGGTTGTATCATCAAACATTTTAAAATCCGTTTGGCAGCTTCAGCTAAGCTTGTGTGAAGGACTCACCTTGGATTATTTCAGGCCAAAAGGCAATGGAAGACAGCTCTTCTATTTCCACGAAAGAATTTATGTAAGAAGGTGCCAAGACCAACAGGCCTTGTGAGGACATTGACCCTTTTTATGGGAATTAGACATTCCCATAGGATGTGGGTCAGGTCAAATCCCTCTGGTGGGATCTGAAAGCCGGTGATGGGGCTGCTCTGTGGGTCTCAGCCAGCCGCAAGCGAGCCGGGAGCTGCCAGCTCTTCAGTGTGGTCCAAGGGACAGAGCGTGTCCCTGACACGCTGCCTCCATCGCTGCAGCCGGCTTGGAAAGTTCCCCCTCGCTCCATCCACTCACCCCACTCGCTCCGTCTGCAGTGTTTTCCAGTACAGCTCTGGGTCTGGGCTGTCAGATGGGTCAGTGGCATGGTCCAGGTTAAAAAGAGACCTATTTATTTCTCCAAATTTATTAACCTGGACCATTTCACTGATGTGATTTTCAGTGCTGCTGGGGAAGAGGAACAGTGAGTAGCTGTCTTCAGGGACACAATATTGAATTAAGGTGCCTTCTAGGGATCTAGGCAAATGTATTGGACTGTGAGTAACCAGATGTGAAGGAGATGGGGCTTCTACAAGGCATTGATACAGACAAGATAGCTACCTCTGGAAGAAATTTTTGAGAGGCGACCACCAGCCACATCAGCCTAGCCTGTGCATTAGTGACTGCGCCTTATTGGTAACACTGCAGCTCCAGCCCAGGCTCATGGCAGTGCTCCTCCTTCTGCTCTGCAGGGATGTATGTAGCGGTGGGGACTGAAAGCGTGTGCTTTCTGTTCCACTTTTTGGCACTGCAGAAATACAAGGTGAGCTGAGCCAAGCCAGTTCTCCTCGGACAAGGTCTCCGCTTGCTGCAGGACTCGGCATCCCTTGCCCATCAGCCCCGTTTGTAGCCTGCCTCAGCTTGGGCACCCAGAGTTCATTAGTCACTTGAAAAACTTTACGTTGGTGGCTTCCCCCCCCCCTCGGTGCACACCCGCTGTATTCATCACCATGGCAACCGTGCGCCCTTTTGCTATTACACCTTTCTGTGACTCCGTGGTGAAGGCAGGCATGTATCGAACGCCACTAACAACAGCGTGGGATGTTCTAGGAACGGGACAGGATGATCTCTGGTCAAATATTTACTACTTCTATGAACTTACTGTAATTCTGCAGGACTTTTACCAGTTCTTTAATCCGTTCATGTACCTTCCTTGGAGTCACTTTCTAAGGGGTCTTCGTGAATGGAGCAAGGTTGTGGAGGGATGATTTTCACAGTACAGGTACAAAAAAAGACAGCAGATGGGATGCATTTCAAAGCATCTGGAAAGGCCACGACTTTACTGATTAATTCAGGAGTAGATGGGAGAACTCGTGTGTGTCTCAGCCTGGAGCTGGCTCCCCGACTTCTCATTGCTGCTGCCCTCGTCTGCACTTGGCTTTGGGTTTGGTTATACAAGCTGTCACCTCACAGGAGCTGCTCCAGCAGGGATG
>NW_010514032.1:20311-42975 GCF_000687285.1 Phaethon lepturus
CCCTCTTTGGAAGTGGTGATGGGCTGAGTTCACAGTCACGGCAAGTTGCCTTTTGGTATGGAGGGGAGGGAAAGGAGGTTGTGGTTAAGATCAAATGGACAATCTCAAGTTGCTGTTGTCTCCTCTATGCCTGCCTCGTAGATAACCCAAGTACTTCAGTTCCCAGGACTGGCCATCAGTTAGCTACTACTTAACCTTTGCCAGCTCAGTAATTAACATCACTTCCATTCCCCCTCCTTCCCAAAATAAATACATTAAAAGCAAGAAAAACAGGAACCTGGTCTTAGGAGACAGGATTTGTGTCGCATGGGGCAGTTTTTCACAATCCCACCCGTAAAGAAAATGAAGTCCTACACTGAATCTCTGTCACATTAATGAACTTAAGCACTTGCTGTGAGACAGGGGTATGGCTGTTTACTCTGAGATGTGCTATACACACAGTTAATTCAGTTTCTTCTGATTAACTCCTTTGGGTTTTGAGTTTATTCCTGGGCCATAGGTTTGGACAGGCCTGTGTTCAGAGGTTTCTCTGAAGAGGGTCAGGGACAACTGAGGTAGCTCATCTAATTTAAGATTTCAAAATAAGCCTCTCCCAATTTGCTGAGGAATGTCAGATTGCATGAGGTGGTTTTCTGTTCTTATTTATAGCGAAAAATAGCCAGTAATAGTTATTAGACATTAATAGAATTAAGTCTCCATGTAAACACATTTAATCCTATTCTGGCTTAAGTTAAACCACCGTGGAAGTGGATTAAATCCAACCACATGAAAAAATTCCTAATATGGAAAAAATTGGTAATGAAAAACAACTATTACTGCTAGAATTCACATCTCACTTTTTCCCCAGTTCTTTGTCTGTATAAGAGGATCTTTCGTTCCTTTTACTTGTACATATTCTAACAATATCGAGTAGTCCTGACCAAGACTAGATCCCTGCTGCCCTGGGCGTAGCGCTCCCTTGGTTGAGCGTGGACATCCTGAAGAGGGGACAGTCTCCATGGGTAACGCAGGGGTGAAATGGTTTCCTTGTAGTGACAGAGTTATTCAGTGGGTGAACGAGGGCCAAGACCCTGGTCTCCAGAGTGCCGTAATCTCACAGCGTCAGCTGGGATATGAGGGTCTGCATGGTTACACATTGCAGAGTGACAGAGAGAATAGCAAACACCTGTGAGCACATCTGGGTTTCATGAGAAGGCTGAGGGGAGGGTGGGCACAGGGCTGTGCATCAGCCCACATTTGCTCCCTTGAAAATACGGCTCCACCAAGGTAGATCAGTCCTGAATTCTTGACTCCCGGCGAGCCCCTGGATTTCCAAGTCCCTGGGCTTTTTCTGTGCTAATTCAGAGCGCAGCAGGCTTGCTTCTTCAAAGGAGCTGCCCATAATCGTTCCAGGGTGTAGCACTTTCTGTCCCAAGCAGAGAAAGAGGAAAGGATTTATGGAGGAGCTCTGCCAGGCTCCAGCCTGCATCCTGCAAGAGGCTGAAGGAACACCTCCTCCTGGGGCGGTGGCAGCAGGGCTTTGGGAGCGCGTCTTCACCGTATGAGCGTAAAGTGGGGAGAAAGCCCACAGCTCTGAGTGGTTACTGGGTCCTTGGTCTCACTTGGTCGGAGCAGATCTGCACTGCCAATCTGATGGGCTTCATCACCTCGGCCTCCCATCCCTGCAGCAGGGGTGCATTCAGCTTTCCCCAAAGCGCTGACCCCGTGCCGAGGCACAGGAGCTCTCGGGCTCAGACCCCTGTGCTCCTTGGGCTCGGCTCATCTGAGTGACATCTGGCCAAGTGGTTCTGGGGCAGAAAAACCCCGTAGTGATTTCCTGGCTTTCGGAAGGGTCCATTTCAGGAATCTGAGGTAAAGGCAGTGTTAAATTAGCAAAGTCTTGGCTTTTCTTCTGCAGAAGGCAGTAGCAGCAGTCATGGGTAATTATATTCTGTGCAGGGAGGTAACCTCTGGCTGGAGAAGTTTTGAACTGAGAGGAGAAAAGGGAGACATGAAAGAACAAGAGTAGGCTGGTGGAAGAAAAGGGAGATAAGGGTAGTTTTCAGTGAAGAATGAGTGTTTGGAGGGGACATAAAAAGCTGGCACTGTGGTCTTTGTTGTTGTCTCTCTGGTCTTTATAAACAGCCGCCTGGACAGAAGGTACCAAAGTTACCTCGTGCCTCTCCTGGCCATGCAGTCGCTGCTGCTCTGGACCCAGGAGTGCTGCGAGCCCCTGCCAGACTGCAGGCAGCTGCCTGCCGTGCAGCATCCCTGCCTGCCTCCGGCCATCTCCAGCACAAGCTGGCTGGGGGAGAGGAGGATGTGAGATAGGATCGTGGCCACAGAGCAGGGAAACATTGGGTACAGGATGTTTTCTCCACCCCAGGTGTTTTCAGGGACCCAGCCGCTCCGGCCTGGCACAGCACAGGCCAGACCAGCACAGCCAGACGGGGAGGCCAGAGGAGGAACCGGCCGTCTTCTCTGACACACGTCTTGGGGACACATCCTTGCAGCTGGTTGCTTTCAGCATTGCATCATCTGCCAGAGGTGCCATGCTGCAGGGAAAGAAAGGCACAAACAAAACAACACACCCCACCTTCCAAATCTTCATTTACAGAGCATGGCTTCAATTAAATGTAATTATTTAATTTTGAATCAAGGGCAACTTCTTTTGCCCCACTGTCCCCAGTGTCTTGTCTGAGAGACAGTTGCTCCATGAGGGTAGACTCTAATGAAGGAGAGCTTCTAAATGAGTGTATGTGTTGCTGCATGTAGATCAGAGCAGTCAGATGAAAGTATCTTCCATGTTTCTCTGTTGCTTTTTTTTATACTGGGCTTCTAATGAACAACTTTCCAAATTATTATAAGCAGCTGCATCTATCAGCAGCACACAAGGATGTATTTACTGCATTTGAAAGCTCTCTAATGAAGCTTTGAAGTCCAGGTCATCCCAGATTCATGCAGGGAAGGAGCTGTAGCCATCGTGGCACTCCTCTGCCGACTTCTGAAGATCTGAGATTTGACACTATTCCTTTGCAAATATGGACAGGTGTGAGAAGCCTTTTTATAAATAGTGAATAGACACTGAAATGTGGATACTCAAATGGATACTTCAAAACCTACACCTGACTGTCACAGAGGGTTTTCTGTGTATTGCAGGGGCTTTCTTTTACTTTTCTTACCGAGATTATCCCTACACAGTCCGTATTTGCATTTAATCACGGGCTGCTTTTCGCTTTAGTATCGTCATTCAGAGAACCAGAGTTTCCCTATCCTGCCTCAGTCCCACATTCAAGAAAACTGAATGAACCTGGGGGGAAAAAAAAACCAAAACACAACAACATATGGGTAACACGTATAAAGTCAACAGGAAGTTTTTTACTCTGTGGATCCTTTCACAGCTTGAGGCTCAGCTTCCTTGTTCTATGGAGGCTGAGAGATGCTGCAGGGTGAAATAACTGCAGCATTAAATGGCACGGCATCCCAAAACGGTGGATATTCCTGGGTTTTACAATCACACACTCCTGTTACAGTGCTTCTCCATGGTGCCCCCAGTACACCCACACATATTAGACATATAAACACTCCAGGAAACGCTTGTGTTGCATGAAGCCACACAACATGGCACATGAGGAACCTAACTGCACCCTCCAGCCACTGCTATAAAACTAGCAATAAGGAGAACTAAAAAGTATTAAGCACATTTGGATTTTCCAGTCTCTGGAAAGGTATGTGCATTGAGTTAAACTTACAGCTGTGTAGTTTCCACTGAATTACTGTTTCCTTTTGGTCTGTACTAAAGGTAGTGGTGGAGCAGGTATGAGTGTGCGTAATGGGTAGGAAGGTATCATGGTATTTGGGTTCTTGCTCACTTTCTTTCTTTATTCACTTTCTTTCCTTCTCTTTATTTACTTTTTTTCCTTCTCTTGGTGTCAGGATATTTTTAGTTCTTCAAGGCTCTGTGTTTTGCATCAAAAATAAAGGTGAAACACACTTTTAATGTGTACTTTTAAGAAAGTGTGTGTATATATGCAGCGGCATATATCTGAGGTTACTTGATCAGCTCCATTTGAATTCACTACAAGAAATTAAGATAGAAAGGAAGGAGAACTCTCATTATCGTTTCCCCATCTCCCAGTAAAGTTTGCCGTATGTGATTGATAATATATTTTGGGTACTGACTCTGTTGTGGGTTTATCCCCATAGATCATCTTCCGGAAGATCAGTGATGTCAAGAAGGAAGAAGAGGAGCGCCTGCGCCAGAAGAATGAGGTGACGCTGAGCATCCCTGTGGACCACCCCGTCCGGAAACTCTTCCAGAAATTCAAACAGCAAAAGGAGATGCGTAATCAAGGCTCAACCCACATCGACCCGGAAAGGAACCAGCTTCAGGTGGAAAGCCGGAGCGTGCAGAATGGGGCCTCCATCACAGGCACCAGCGTGGTCACCGTGTCTCAGATCACCCCCATCCAGACATCCCTGGCTTACATGAAAACCAGTGAAGCTGTGAAGCAGAACAACAGGGATGCAATGGAGCTTAAACCAAATGGAAACGGAGACCAAAAATGTCTGAAAGTAAACAGTCCCATGCGGATGAAAAATGGGAACGGGAAAGGGTGGCTTCGACTGAAGAACACGATGGGGACCCACGAGGAGAAGAAGGAGGACTGGAACAACGTCACAAAGGCTGAGTCGATGGGGTTGCTGTCCGACGACCCCAAGTGCAATGACCCAGAGAATGGTGTAAATAAAAACCCACTGAGGAAAACAGACTCCTGTGACAGTGGAATAACAAAAAGTGACCTTCGCTTGGATAAAGCTGGTGAGACTCGCAGCCCGCTGGAGCACAGCCCCATTCAGGCTGATGGTAGGCATCCTTTCTACCCCATTCCTGAGCAGGCCTTACAAACCACGCTGCAGGAAGTCAAGCACGAACTCAAAGAAGATATCCAGCTGCTAAGCAGTAGGATGGCTGCCCTTGAGAAGCAGGTGGCAGAAATTTTAAAAATATTGTCTGAAAAGAACGTGCCCCAGATCTCTTCCCCCAAGTCTCGTTTATCACCCCAGCAGCCTCCCCAGATACCCTGTCAGGATATTTTTAGTGTTTCAAGGCCTGCATCACCTGAATCAGAAAAAGATGAAATCCACTTTTAGCATATACCTATGTGTATATATGTATACAGTATATATGCAGAGGTGTATATATACCCTTATACATATATATGTGTGTGTGTATACGGTAAATATATATACATATATATTTTCACTTGCATCCAATATGACTTGAACACACCAAGGATTTTGATATGTAAATATTGCATGTCCAGCTGGATTCTGGCCTGCCAAAGAAAACAATTATTAACATAGATATTGCTTGTATAATATGCAGTTGACTGCATGCACACTTTACATTTATTTATAATCTCTATTATGTAATAAAAGAATGACTTTTGTTTAACAAAGGCAATGTACTATTTAAAGAATCAGGGTCTAACCTGCCAATATTGCCATGACAGTTTTGATCTCAGGCTGGGTGAATTGAGCTTTTATTTCCTCACTGTCTTTTCTGCAAGTTAAACAGTAGATTAATATGATGTGGAGGACACGTTCAGACTCCAATTAGTATTGTTTCCTGATATCATTCCATTATAATAAATTGTATATTTGGTGATGAATTCCCCTACCCCTCCTAAAGGGAGGGCTCAGCTCTGTGGCCAGGGAAGGGCACCGTGTCTGGTGCTGGGGTGGATCACTGGAATTTATTTGTGTGGGTATTGTGCATGCACAGCCTTTATTTCAAGTATCCTCCTGCTCTTTTAAGCATCGTAAGAAAGAAATAGTAATGGTGATTTATGTCACAAAATGAAACAGAAACTCTCTGAGCTGCACTCCCTGTGTGTTCGGGGGTAACTTCTTCCTTGAAAGCCTCCTTTTACCGATGCCATTTTTACTGAACTGTTAGAGTAATATTATGTAAATTCTCTTCGCAGCACGCAGCGATGGTGTCCGGTTCTCTCAGTATCTTCATTAGGACGTCCCGTTTTTGCAGGGTTGAGGTTGCTCTCCTGCGGTCCCCCCTGTTGCCCCTGGCAGAAAGACTTTGCACGAGGTCTGAGCAAGGGAGAGAGCAATCGTGGTTCAGCTCCTCGGGAGCCGCGCGAGCGGGTTTGAAAGCCTGAAGTTAAAAGGCTGCAGTTAATCCCCCTCCGCTCTCTTTTCTGAAGATGTTTATCAGTCTGCAACTGCCTTTGGGAGAGAGAGAAAACAACCCATCAGGATGAAATTCCCTTTAGTCCAAGGCATCTGGATGATAATGTTTGGGTGGGAGAGTGGTGGGTGTGTTGGGAGATGAAGTCCTCCCTAGGGTGCTGCCCACTGCTCTTGCCTTGGACTCCTGGAAAGTTTCAGTGCATGGCGGGGGGCACGCTTCAAGAGCAGGCTTGCAGTGCCCTCACAGCCTGTTATTAACACATACTAAGGCCCATAGGTCTGTGTCAGATCCTCTGACCCTCCTTTTAGCTGGCCCCCAGCAGCATCTCACAGTCCTGAACCATGCTCAGACCCCACCTCCACCACCTAGGCTGGAGCATCGCCCTCCATGCGGCGCTGCTGGCTTCGCAGTTTGTTCTGTTTGGAGCTGAGGTTTTGGACTCTGCTTGGGTCTGCACCTGAGTGTGGTGAGGTTTTTTTCTCTCTCCATTTGCACTGGTTGAGAATCCAGACACACGTGACGCACAACTGAAACGGCCATTGCAGCTTCAGAGATGTTGCTGGTATGGCTTGAGGCCAGCACAGCAGAGTGCAGTGACTCCTTCAGAGAAGGATTTCCCCACTGTGCTTAAATGGCCTCTTGCATCAAGATCCCATGGTTTCAAAAGTGCCTGGAGTAAAACATGTGTGTACCACAAGGCATCACCATCAATCAGGTGAATAAAAGGCATGCTTATAATTAGTGGGCATCCTTACCAGACACCAATACCAGATCTGTTGAATCTGGTACTTCGCATTAGGAAATTAAACTGAACTAAATTGCTTCCTGAAAAACAACAAAAATCCCCCAAACCCATTATTTGCAGTAGTGCCAATTAATTAGGAACCTGCATCTTGGGGTGAACATATCTTCTTCTATGAAATCCAAACTCATAAGCCCCAATAAGTTCATAAGAAAGCCAAAGAAGTCATTGCTTCTGCTGTGTCAGTTTGTGGAGGCTTTTTGGGAGGTAATGGACTTTCTCATGTGCTGCTCCTTTCTGGCCTGTTTCTGCCCCATCTCCAGTTGCTTTCTGTAGGAAATTATAGAGACAAAAAAAAAGGAAGAATAAAAAGCCACCGAAAGGGACAACTCTTCCCAAAGCGTGGTGGTTGGGCTGCCTGCTCGTTATAGTTTTCCACAGCTGCAGTTGCCGCTGTTAAAACTTTCAGCTGGATTTTGCTGCTGTTCTTCTCACGCAAGTGCAAATCTGTAACTCTGCAGCCATGCTTTGGTCTGCGGGGACAACCTGCACTTGCGAAGCAGCAGGATCTTCAAGGTCCTACTCTAAATCTTACCCCGGGACTCTGCAAGAATGGGGAGGAGATGGGGTTAGGGAGTTACAAGGTTGCTGCAGGCTGATGGAGTGTGTACAGATCTTGCGGGTACAATTTGAGTGCCAAGCTTTGAAGATTTGAATGCTCTTCCCTGGCTTGGATTGCTGGTTAAGACAGACACACGGTGACTGCCCGGAGTTGCCCAGCGAATAGAGGAGTCACACGGGCTTTCTGGGGGCAGATTTTGGTAAAGTTCCTTGAATGCATGAATCTGCTGCGACGTGATGCTGCGAAAGAGCCATCAGGGTAATGGGGGTGACTTTGTTAGAAAGCTTTAGCCTTAATGGCGTTCCTCTGCCTTTGTGAAGGACTTCTTTTCTTTCTCTATAACTGATACAAATTCTAGGTAGAACTGCGCGGCGTGCAGAGGGATCTCTATTTAGGTTTATCTTGCAAGTCAGGTGTGACTTCGTGCCATTTTACAACGAGAGAACATGTAACAGGATTAATCTGACCTTGAAAATTATTTGAGCCCAGAATGTCTATTACAGATCAAGTGCAACTTGAGTCGTTAAAATGTGTAGTGGCTAAAAGCTATTAACAGTGTAAAATACCAAGTTCACGAAACAAAATGTGGTGTTTCCGGGTCCAGTTCTCCTAGTACTGCTGTGACTCTGATATTCCAACATTGCCCACTGCGGGTTCAGTGGAAGCAGCTTGCACTTGTGCGAGCGGGGGTGCGATGGGTGCCTGCGGACGCGGTAGTGCAGCCTGCAGATGGGCTGTCCCAGGCGCTGTGTGCTGGGGCTGCAGCCGGCGGCCCCATCTGTGGGATTGAGTCTGGTGGCTGCTGCACTGAAAGTTTGGCTTGTACGGTTCTGAAGCACTTTGCCTCCAAAATGTCGTGATTGGAGCGTTACGTGTTGTTTCGTGGAGTTGTTACCGGGGCACTGGTTCAGCTTTCCCGTCCCCTCGCGGCTGTGCCTGATGAGATCCGGCGTGCTGCCGGCTGGGGCATTCCTTTTCTGTTAAAGAAGCGCGAGTCATAGTCTTGTAGTTCAGGCTTGACTGAAAGCAACCACCTGCAGTCATTAAGTGCAATAAGGACACAAACGCGTCTCTTCCACCTAAGCCGGTGCTCAAGCAGCTGCCTGCCGCGAGGAGGGAGCTCGCGGCTGCATGCTTTGCTTTGCTTTCCCGTCCTTTAAGAGCTGTATCCCTGTACAGATGTTCCTGCCGTACGCTGGTAACAGCGTTCTTAGCACTTACCTTGTGCTTTGTCTGTTCAAAGCACTTTACCTGAACGCAAGTGGATTTTGTCTTTCTGGACTTTGGAATAAAGTGTGTACAGAAAATTAAACATTTTCCAAAGCAAATGGATGAGAGTACCTTTAATAGCATTTTTGTGTAATATTAGATATACGAGATAGAACAGCACTTCAGGATAACAACTGCAAAAAATTAGTTGTTGTAGTGAAGACTCAGTTCTTCTGAATTGGTGTTTGTAAATCTTTTTTTCCATCTTTCTGTCTTTGCCAGGAGACAAGGGGTGGAGCAGAGCTGACTCTGGAAGTGCCAAATTTAAGCTTTGCCCATTTTTCTTTTCCCCGTTCCGGAGAAGTAGGACAACTTATAGGGACTTGGTGCTGCTGGCACCAGAGTTTGGGTTCATTGCTAGATTCAAATTCAATCTTCATTTACCACTATAGGGAAAGTAAGCCTGTTACACGTGTGTGAACTGAAGGTTGAATCTGATGATCATCTTGGACCTTAAAGTGTATGTTGGATCCCAGAAAATTTTAGAGAACTGGCAGCTGCAGAAATATTGTTGCACTATTTGCTAACCATGAGCAGTCGCTCTGGAAGTAAGTGAGACCATTATACAGACATCATCATTTTCACGGGTCAGAAGACAGATGTTGTGCTCATGAACTAGCTTGGAGGCTTTTGGGGGAGAAAGATGCCCTGAACTGGAAGGCAAAAAATAAAAAGTCAAAAGTTTAATATGGAATTTTGGAGTGAGGAGGTAAGGGGCTATATTATAATGAATTGACTTTTTTTAACTTGGATTTTGAACATTTAGAGAACACAAACCTCTCTTCTTGGATGTCAGAATTGGACAGATTGTTTAAATTTTTTTTTTCCTAAGAAGTGAGGTGGCATCAAAATTATACCTGTTTTTTAAAAAAAAGTCTTGAAATACCATTTTCCTACAGAAGAGAGTTTTAACAGGTTTTGTTATCATTTTTAATCATTTACACTTTTAATGTAAAGACTTCTTTTCAGTTCTTTTTTTGTCACGCGTTAACACATAGCTTCAGGTCTATAGGATCTATATTGCTTATAGTCTTGCTGCTATCATACTTGTCAGAGAGGGTTTGAGAAGTGGGATTCCTTTGGAGAAAGGCATCTCGCCGTGGCAGCCTGGGCTCTGTGACTCTCCCGTCCTGTGCTGGAGTGAGAGCTGTGAGCACTGACAGCAGTAGTTTGCGTTTTTCTTGGCACTTCTGGATCTGCACTGATTTCCTTCAGGGAATTTAAGGAAGGAAACAGAAAAACTGACACTGTCATTTTTCCTGGATGGCCTCAGTCCTTCACCTATGTCTGTGCACCAGAGCAGTGCTTTCCCACGGAGCCTACAGGAAGGAAGAGTTTTATCCAACTAGATTTCCACATCTGGGAATAGATTTTATAACTTTCTCATTTTTTTGGTACAAACAGTTAACACGATCTCTACATTTTTTGTTGGTTTTAATACGTTGTGGGGCATATTTCAAAATTAAATACCTTCTTAAAACAAAGTGCTGAGTGGAGCTAAAATAGGTAAGAAATCCACATTCTTTCTGGCAGAAAAGCAGCACATTTTCTTACTGACATAAAGAGTATTGTGCAAAGATCAGCTTTGTGTTACCTAACAAATGACAGACAAAATAAAATCATCCTTACGCAGGGTGCATATAGTCATACAGAAAATTGCCCTTGTATTGCACAGTGGGACAAGAAGGCATATATTGATTTTGAATACTCAAATGATAGGAGCATTCAAAAAGGGCTTGACCAGGCCATGATAAATAAATTATATTAATTTGTTACATCAATCAGCCTCCTGATGCAAGGCAGGTGGAACCAGGCATCTGGGGCAATATTCTCACAAACCTTTTTATCCATTGTCTATAAGCAGAGAAGTGCATTTCTTCATTATTTTCTGCTTGGAGATGTAAGCTTGCTTGGCCCACAGTCTGAGACTATTGGTGTACACCAACTCTCTGTCTGGCTGCCTGCCATGAAAACATCAATTAGGCTTAATTAAAAGCCCTATAAAAAGGATTTTATATTAGGTTGGGCTCATCCCTCCCTGCCAGTGACATGACTGTATGTTACCTGGTTCAGAGCAGATTCCGTTCAGACCAAGCAATGGCAGAGTATGTTTCTGGCTGTCTGCAAAGGATGTATAGACACACCATATGTATGTTTACCCACCCATTTGGAATGGGGACTCAGATCTGGCCTGTTTAAGACAGTTCTTGCAGACAGGTGGGATAAATCGTGCTCCAGAGGTGCCAGTCTGATGGCAGAGTAACAGATTTAGATTAGACACTTGATTTGTAGACTGCTAGAGGGTAAATGAAGTGAATCCAACCCATAACTCAAGCTCCCAGCCTGATCTCGTTTGTATAAAAAGGTGCCTCTAAAAGGGACTACTTGCCATCTTTCCAGTACAGAAGCACTTTCATACAGGTGTGACTATCAATACAGGGAACATTGAAATATCTCAGTCTGCAGCCAGAAACAAGTGTTCAGCTCCTAAACTGCTAGTGACAGCTCCATAAGAACACTCGAATGCTCAGTTACTGGCTTGTGGTGATCAGGTTTTTAACTTTTTACCCCGATGCCATTGCAGGATAGTCCAGTGACCCCCATTTTCCCAGGTATGTAGCAGCTGAGATGGTCTTTGTCATGATGCACAACACCAAGGCACAGGGGGAATCACTGGTCACTTTTTGGACAGTGAACGACTTGCCACCTATTTGGGATCTTTGCCTGCTCTGGGGTGTTATGAACGTTAGGAGGAGGAGTCAGCTCACGGCTGAGCTGTGCCATGCCGTGGAAAGAGGCCAAGGCTTGAAAATGTCCAACAAAGGGAAAAATTGTAGTGAAGAATATTCAAGGTAGACAGAGAGTGACCGACGGTCAGGCGATTGCCCAGACCACAGCAGAGCCCTGGCTCTGCGCTGTGCAATGGGAAAAGGGAGAGGGAGAAGAAAGGATGTAAAGAATGGTGTCCAAAAATGGTGACAATATTCCCATGATCTCAACACTTACTAGTCTCTGCACATTGGCTGTTTGTGTCTTCATAATTTATTTATTTGGAAGTTGGCAGACTCCTCTTTCCTTCAGGTGGCATTTAAGGATGATGCTGGCTGCCCTTTCTGGGGTGACGACTGTGGGACAGGGAAGGGCCATTAGAGGATACTCAAATATAGGTGCCCTTAGGGGAAAATGTGGGCTTCAGGAGAGACAAAGCTCTTCCAGCTTGCCAAAGACCTGTCGGAAGGGGGCATAGAGCATCCAAACTGTGTAACATCAATGTATGGACTCTATATTTGAAGCTGGCCCTGCTTTGAGCAGGGGGCTTGGACCAAATGATTTCCAAAAGATCTTTTCCAATCTGTGTTGTTTTATCATTCAGTGATTCTGTAGATTTTAATAGCACAAATAGAGAGGAGGTAAAATTTGAAGGTTCTTAATTGTGTTCCATTATTTTCTGGTTTTCAATTTAAATACCATACTGAGAAATGTGGTGCCAATTTTCAAGATAACGAATATTTCTAAGAGCTGATACTCATCAAGCAGACAGCAGAGAAATTTGGCATATTCTAAAATTACGCCATATAAATAAATTAAGCCCTTCACTGGGCATCAGCTAACATCCACACTTGATGCCAAACATTGAGAAAAATGTCTCGGTGACCATGCAGTTTCTAGAAGCAGTGGGCTAATATGGATGCATCAGCAACACCCACTCCCTCTTCCAACCTCTTTCTCAGCCCAGTGAAAGGTGATTACAGTGTCTGAAAATGCCATCAAAAAAATCAATAGCATTTGAGCTGGTTTTCAGTGTTGCACTGGCAGACATGCACGTCCAAGGCTATAGGAAACGTGTGAAGGGCAGTGGCAAGTAGGTTTCTCATTAGCGGCTGGATCTGGGGGATGATTCTCATCCATCTGGATTCAGTCTGTTCCTCTCACCAATGTGGACACCATTGCTGAAATGGCCTGGGCTTGTCTAAAGGGTCTGGGTATGTCCATGGGGCCCGTGCACATCCTTAGAGCCTGCCCCAGCCCTATTAGCTTCAACTGAAAAGATTCTGTAACTGCCTCCATATCCCTCACAGGGTTACTTAAAAAACCCTTTCCAATCTGTGGCTTAGCAGCAGGTCTGCAAATAAATCAGGAATAACAGGGCAAACCTTATGCCATTTCTGTGCATTATTTTATGAAACAAACCTTAATTTTTATTTTATTTATGGATCTTTGGAAAATCTTGAACAGTACAGTGTCCCATAGAACAGCAGGGATTGGAGTGTTCACGGATTTTTATGAGCCAGTTTGAGAAAGGGATCTCAAGTGAGACACCAGCTCCACACTCAGTCCAGCATCTGCCGTGTGTGACCATTTCTTTTGGTTTCCTCCTCCGGTTACACCTTAGATGAACTTCAGCACTGGCGGCACTTTGAACTGGTGCCATGTAGTGCTAGTAGAAGTCCTCTTCATTTTCTCGGGCAGACCCTAGGGCTCTGCTCAACATTTCCATGTGTGGTATGCCAGGACACAGAGGCGTTTTCCTGTCCTGGGCTTGGTTTCAGAAGAATTTCCTGAGTTGTTGCACCTCTTTTCTCTGTCACCACTTTGTTTTCCTAGAGAAAAAAACCCTTTGTGCTGGTGTCCACCTCCTCCAGCTGGTGGGGCAGGAGAGGACATGCACGGCTCGTTGCAAGCAGGCGAGGAGTGCTGTGGTACCCTGCGCTTTCTGCCTCATCGATTGGGAATCCAGTTGCATTCAGGGCTGCTGCCAGGACCGTTAGTTGGAGGTCACAGTTCAGTTTGTAAATTAGGTGTCTTACCCAAGTTCTCATGGAAAAAGGTGGTTTTTTTCTAAAGCAAAACAAAATTTGTGCTCTGCTTCTAATTAGTCCTCTTGTCCCTGCAGGATTAATTACTGCCTTCTTCACTTGTATCATCAAATGCTGTTTGGCAACAGCTTTTTTTTTTTTTTTTAAGGTATAATTAGGAGTCCTGGCATTACAAACAAGCTCAGTCAGGTGATACTTAAAAATTACAGAGCTGAAATGTCATCTAAACTAGTAGCTTAAATCTAGCTTTTGAATACCAACCCCATTACACTCACTGTGTGTTCAGAGCTCATTGCTTTGGGGTCATCGGTACCTCATTGTGAACGTCCTCCTGAAATCAACAACAGAAGGATTTTTGTTCTTCAGGGTCCTCCCACAATGTGGCTCTTAGAAAAGGACCATGAGTGCAAGGATGCAATGGCACCTCTCAACTCCTCCTGCTGCCCATTGATGCTCTGTAGATTCCCAGCCACATGTTTTTTACTTAAAGGAAGGGCTGAGTGCCACCAACTGCATAGTTCTATCAAGTGGTAAATTCAATTTATTGAGCGGGAGAGGCAGCAGCTAGAAATCAGGCAGGATTTGGGTTTTAAAAATCTGCCTTGTGGGAATTGGGCAAGCTACCAGAAAGACAATAAAGGATTTATCTGGCAATGTATGCCAAAGGAATGCTAAACATGCAAGTGGGAGAATTTATTGATACCAGTGAAAAAGCTCATTAGTGTTAAAGTGCAAAGCAACGCTGTAAATGCACCTTTCAACTGTCCCATTGAAATCCCTGTACTCAGACAAGGGGAACTAAGGCTTGTGTCTGTGGAATGCAGAACTGGCTAATCAGCTTTCCCAGAAAACTTCCATGCAAAACATGTTTCCCCAAATGTAACAGTTAGCACTATTTTGCTATTTTGGGCAAATTTCGCAACTAAGCTCAATGTATTTATTTCCCCTGCCAGTAGTTTCACCGTGATTCAAAGATGCTCCTAAAGCCGGTGCTGCAGTATTCCTCACAGGACAGGTTTATTCCCTTCCTTGCTTGTTACTGATCGTCGATTATTTGCCCTGCAAGAGAGCTGTGGCCCTGTAAGGGACGTGGGAGCCCACAATAAACCTTGAAGCTTGTGGGGGTGCAGTGGAGATAAAAGTTGACCATATTTCTAAGGAAAACATCCTGGTAGTAAAAATACACTTGCTAACCGTCTAAAGCTCCAATGCCTTATCAGCACAGTTTATGTAACAAAATCCCATTGGCACTGCAAACCGTTGTCACATGAATTAGGACATGATATGCTTCATAAGCTTTACATACCTATTTACTGCTGTTACACATACAGCACCTGGCTGGGGCTTTTACATGCAGGGGTAGCTCCGTATCTTGTGTTAATTTCTGTGTGTTTTGAAAGCCACATAATGTGAAGCAGAATATTTTCCACAATTAAAAGCAGTGTTACCCTTCCTTGTTTGTTTGTTTATTGCTTTTCTCTTTCTCCCTTCCTTCCTTCCTTCCTTCCTTCCTTCCTTCCTTCCTTCCTTCCTTCCTTCCTTCCTTCCTTCCTTCCTTCCTTCCTTCCTTCCTTCCTTCCTTCCTTCCTTCCTTCCTTCCTTCCTTCCTTCCTTCCTTCCTTCCTTCCTTCCTTCCTTCCTTCCTTCCTTCCTTCCTTCCTTCCTTCCTTCCTTCCTTCCTTCCTTCCTTCCCTTCCTTCCTTCCTTCCTTCCTTCCTTCCTTCCTTCCTTCCTTCCGTTCTTTCATTCATTCTTTCCTTCTTTCCTTCTTTCCTTCTTTTTCTTCCTTTCTTTTTCCTTTCTTCCTTTCTTCCTTTCCTTCTTTCCTTCTTTTTCTTTCAGTTTTCCTTCCTTCCTTGACTTCTTTTTTCCTTGCCTAGATTATTAGGCTGGCAACTTGTAGAAACATGAAGATTGATTAAGTAATGTTGCATCAGCAGATTTAATGAGATAATGATCTGTTTTGCTATTTGTGTTCAGAAGAAATAATATGCTAATTAGGAATTGTAGTTAGGGCTGACTTGTTAATGTCCTGCTTAAATACCAGCCAGTGACTGGTTCAGTAAGGTGTCTCAGCAGATCTAAATTGTATTCTTCATTTTGAAGGTAAATATTTTCAGACTTAAAGCATCCTGTTTCAGTGTTCTTATTAAGGTCAGTGGGAATTTTTCCTTTAATGTCTATACTCTAACCCAGTTCTTGCGGAGGGACCGGGACAGTGCGTTCCAGCATGGGCTGAGCTGTCTCAAAACCAGGAACTGCGGGTACCAGAATTTTCATTTAAGGCCCTTGTCTAATGCAAACGGTTCCAAGATTTCATGCCCTACAAAATGTTGTGTGTGGAATGCAGGCAGAAATGTAGATTGGGACAGCAAGGTAAATTGCCATAAAAATCAGCTGAACCAATCAGGGAAAGGGCACCTTTTAATTAATACATATTTGAATCCAAATTACTTATTCTCGGTGTCTGAACCGTCAGTAATTTCCATCCAAAATTCATGACTGTCTAGAATATCCTCGTACAAGGCAGATATGTACATAAGCTGTGCAAACTGTCTCTGGGGAGAAGCACAGTTAAAAATAAAGTTATTATTGCTACTACAGAGAGACGATGACAAAGACAGGAGGTTGTGCACCAGATACCGTGAGTCCTGTCCTGCCATCCCTGTTTCCAAGCACTGCTGATTCAGACGTGGGCTGACGTGCTCAACTTCTGAGTCCTGTTCGTGTTTCCTCATGTCCGTCCACACCTGGATTGGAGCAGAGCATCACGCAGGGAAGAAGCAGCTTGCGTAGGACTTCATGAAGTGTAGCCCCCACCCCAGACCAGGCTTCGAAGGGTGACCTCCTGGCTCCACGAGGGCCATATAGGAGTTTTGGCATGGGTTTTAGGATTCCTCCTCCGCCTGCCCCATCCCTTTGAAATGCTTGTGAGTTCCCACTTACGTTTAGGCAACTAGGCATCCTAGGGTCTTAAAAGAAGAAAAATCTGGGGAATATAGGAGGAAAGGTGGATGAAGGGTAGGCGTGACCTTACATATGTCTCTGTGCACACTCGATGGTGTCTGGTGAAGTATCCTCGTATCAGCATGCTCACAGTATTCTCACAATTGGTGGCAGGTGGAAATTTCTCTAAATGAATCATCATCATCACAGAGGACCTCATTACGGTCAAAACATCGTACTATTTTTCTAGCTTTTTTCCCTGGGCCGTCCCCCTCACCCCAAATTACAACTGAAAACTAAACTGAGCCAGGAGCTGCTGCACAAGCCTGCACAGAGAGACGCTGAACCTAAAAAACCACCCCAGCCTGCCCTCGCGAGGTACCCACACGGTCTGTGCTGAGTACCCAGCCTAGGCATAACCTGCCTTCTCTTTCTTTTTCTCCGCTGAAATGCAGCTGCGCAAAGCATAATGGGCTTTAAAGCCTCCTTTTTACCCTGAGGTCCTTAGTTTTGATTTCAAATTTCAAGGTGTCCCGTTAGCTGAAAAAGCACCAGCTGGTACAGTCACGTTTGTGCAACCCTCATGGAGAAGTTGGGCAAAACAACCGGTTTTAAAAGCTCATAATGGAAAAACTGATCTACAGAGTAACTGCAGCTTTTGAATGTATGTGATTCTCAGACACTGGACTGTGGGGAGGAAAAATATTTTGGGAAAACTCTTTTTTGCAAGGGAGAAATTGGGGGAAAGGGTTATTGCTTGGATAATGTTTCTTTTGTTACTACTTGCTGCTCTTTGTACACTAGCCAATGCAAATGGCATTCATGTTACTGATGATATTTTTGAACAGCCCAGCTACCTTTTTTGCTGTTATTAATATACTGAGGATTTGGGGGGATTTTAAATGCCTCTGCCTTTCAGGATTATTTCTACAAAAGCAATTGAGAACTGTATTTTGACAGCAGGAAGCTTATAAAAACGTAGAGAAAAAAAAATACAGCATTTGAAACTCAACAGCTATAAAAGGAATGCACCTCTGCTACCATATCCAAAATCTGCAAAGCAATCATGAATTACATCAAGGAAAGACCATCTTTCTACTGAAAATCACACATCAGTTCAAACAGAGTGGATGCTCCCTTGACCACTCGCCTGACTGCCGAGGAGGAATGTGTGGGAACGCGTTGGTTAAACGTGACTACCCTGTCACTTTTGGACATTGCCGTGTGTGGTCGACTGAAATTGGTTAACCTGTAGCAAGCTTCTTGTTGCACTTTTCTGTTTGCTAAAAATTCAACAACAAGGAAAATGTGGGTCACTTTAAAGCATTGGCAGACAACTGTTTCCAACCCAAAGGATTATGGGTTTTAGCACAATGAACTGTTCTTCTTCAGGGAGGATCAACGTTGATTTTTTTTTTTTTTCCACACGTCTTTATTTACATGTGGCTATATTTTCATTGATACGGAATAAAAAGTGCATTTTATTGACCTTGTGTGCTTGTGCTGTTACTTCTCTTGAGCTCTGGCACCATGAAAGCAATAGCTCTTGTTTTCCTGGCTAAAGCAGAACACAATTTGTTGAGATTAATGAACAAAATATAATCTTGTTTTCAGGAGGCTGGGGGACAGGGGAGATGCATAAATCTACCGTTAGAGTAGAGCTTGTATGCAGAACAACAGGAGCAATGCTTGGCCTTCCTCCTCACTAGCCTCAAGACAATAGGAAATAAATCAAGCTGCTCTGGGCACAGGTAGCTCATCCGTAAAACTTTCGTAGCATTTAATTCCCTCCCCCAAGCAAATCAGGATTAAGAGGGAGTACTTTATCTAAGTAGACAGCAAGTATTTGGTTATAACTTTTTGTTCATAAAATATTCCATTTTATTTGGTACAAATGCCTAACTTTTTGCTTCAAAACAGTTCCATATGTTAATTACATTCCACATGAAAAATAAAGATTGGGAGGGTGGGGTAAAGGCAGAAGTGTTTCACTTGGAAATAGCAAGTTCCAGTAATTTCTAAGACATTTCCTCCCTTTGCTTCTTACGTAATGTGACATAATTAACTTAATGTCGCATTCCCCAAAGAATCACCTGTGCCAAGGTGCCAGTGACACTTCTGACACGTATATACACAACATCACTGACGTTCTCAAAACCACGGTTGCTCCAACACTCCTTCAGCTCAGAAACCAAAGCATGTGGAAATTGGTAGAATTTTTTCTATTCCCTTGCAAATGGCTTTGACACAGATCCTCCAGGCTTTGTCCCGGCCAGTGCTGGTATCAGGGCGCGAGAGGAGTAATTACAGCTGTGGCAGACAGAGTGGAACTAATTCAGTTTGAGGGTAAAGCATCCAAATCTAGCTGTCCACAGATGGGTGTTGCTGTCTGTAAGGGCAGGTTCTCTGGGGAGAAAATGTTTTCTATTTATGGTGGAAAAAAATACCCGCCGCTGACCTTTTCTTTTCTTGACTTGCTGAGCACGTGCTCTCAGCATCCTCGGCTGCGGTGAGGAGACCTCGGGCTCAGCACAGGAGGGAGGACAGCTTAAAGCCTTCGTGGCCGGCACTGGTAGCACAGGCCATAATTTCCATCGCTGAAAACCCAGTGGCAGAGATCGCTCCTGCTGCTCTCGTTTGTAATTAGGGTTGGCTTTCACCAGATGGGAAGCTGGCAGTGTCAGCACAGCAGCTTTTTCCAAGTGGGCGTTTGGGACCGTGTCAAGGCCGTGCATCCCAGCCCTGGGAGCCACGCTGGAACGGGAGCTGCCAGGCACGGTGGAGGGAGGCTGAAGGATGAAGCAAAAATGGATTTATTTGCAGGAGCTAATTTGTTACTGGCTGGCAGCACTGGTTCGTGTGGTAGTGCAGCTGTGCCTGAGCAAGCTGGCAACTTCGGTCATTATCCATGGGACCATGGATAATGGTACCTCACCAGCACCCCAAACTCCTTCCACCCCCCAAGAAGCGGCAACGACGCCAGCTGAGATGCAGGATCAGCCCCCGCGTCTGCCGAGGCCCTGGGGTTGACAAAGCGCCCGTTTCTCTTTGCAGATTGCTTTGCCTGTGCATATTACCTCTGCCTAAACACGTCCTGAAAGCCAGGGAAACAAGTTAATATATACGCACACCTCGTTCCTTTATAAGGGCACCATCCAACACACTGGGCTGGAGATTTATTCTCCAGGGCTGATGCTCCCACGGGTTTAGGGTCCATCTATGAACAACGTGTATACGCTAATACAGGCCAGGAGCACAGGGCAGAGACAGAGGCTTGGTTCAGACCAGCTCCTTCCTCACGTCACTGCACCCTTTACAGGCAACTTCTTACTAAAGGGTTTTTTTTTCCTTATTGTCCACAGTGATGTTATTTGGCAGAGAATGAGGCTAAACCAGCCATATTTCTTACACCTCTGACTAGGCGAAGTAATGAAGATTAAGTGAGCCAGTTCTTTAATGCTGGAGGTTCTTCGGTAGTTAACTTTGCTGCATGGGAATACAACAGCTGCTCACTTCAGAGCACAAACTGAGCCAGGCATTGAAAGCTACCTGAACATCTTTAGTGCACAACTCAGAAAATGGATAAAGAGAGATATACCACTGATATCAGCTATTTTTGAGGCCACCTTGACTACCTCTCTCTCCTGGCCAATGGTTTCCATCTAGCCAGGTCTGCCTGAGTATAGTTTCTTGTTCACTTGGTTGCATCTACGAAAATTCACAAATCATTTTCTTTAGACTTGAGCAGGCTGGTTCTACAAGCCTGAGGGTGGAGTGTTTGAAGCATTTGGGCAACGTGGGGCAGATGATTGATAGATAGTAAAAAAGCTACGCTGAGCTCACATGCAGCAATACACCTCTGCAAACACCTTTGTGGCAGCACTGCTCACTGCTTTTGACTGCTAGCACCAGCAGCTGACATAACTTTTTGGAGATGCTCTTCTGCCCTTGGTTAGATAGAAAGACAGAGAAGGTATGTCCTGATTGCTTAGCTCAGCTGTGGGAAGTAGAGGTTTGCCTTGCAAGCCATTTGTCAATGGCTTCTCCTGTTCATAACCACTTCTCTTCAAAGGCTGCCAAGAAAATATATGGTGTATTTATAGAATTAAATATAAATAAATTGTGCTGTATAAAGAAATGGCAAATAGAGACACTAGCAAAATACCTTAATTTCTCTGCCATCACAAATGGACATGCAGAGCCTCAAGCTCTGCTGACATTCACAAAGGGAGAGACAAGATCTGAACATTTACTTTCTTATTCAACTCCTTATGGCCTGTGTTTATCTATCATCTCACCTAAAATTTAGGCAACTCATCGAGGATACCAAACTGGAACCCAATCTGGCTAAAGATCCGTCATGATGGGCAAGATACAGGCAGTTACAGCTCACTGAAACCCTTTGGATGAGTTATCTGTCCCCGTTATCCAGATTGGGGGGGTTAAGGTGAGACACCCTTATGTCATTAGTGTCCTGGGATGCTGGCTATAAATTGCCATTGTGCTGTACAAACACAGGTGTGGAAACATTGGCTCCTGTACTTTTGCAAATACAGATCCTGCAGGTGAAATTCAGTATTCAGAGTCATGACACAAGTCCTTCAAGAGCAAGATGTACCATTTTTCCTGCAGAGCCTATTTGCAAAAGGCTTGAAGAAATTTGTTTCTAGAGGAGAAATTTGTTTTTAGAGGAGCTGCCAAAAGCTTTCTGTGAACATGTTATGAGGAGCTGGCTAAATGGTTATTATAATACAGATTATGAAGGGAAATGCTAGGTTCACCGGTAGTATCTATTATTCTTCTGCACATGGAGACCATGTGGTTCAGGAGGAGTGAAGGAAGCATCTGTCAAGAAAGGATGTATGGATTTTTTTACTGCTGAAAAAGAACCACAAACGGAGTTACACTGTGAAGAAAGGCGTGCTTCTGCCCAGGTGTTTTATAAACACACCCGCAGAGGAAAGCCAGCGGGCTGGTCTTCTCCTGCAAATAAGTCTCTCTGCTTGGAAGTGCCCAGTAACTAAAGCAGCGAGAAAGCACAAATCTGTGCGGCAGCTCCGGGGTCCACGAGCTCCGCGGCGCAAGCCCGTTGCTGCCTGCGGCCCCTTCATTTTGCCCCGTGCCCGCGAGCCGCTGGCTCCTGCCCGGCTCTCGCAGGCTTTCCCACCTCCCAGCAGCTCCCACCAGTGCCTGTCGCTCCCGCAGCAGCGGATCAAGAGAGGCAGAGCTCTGCCTGCTCCCCGCTCAGGGCACGCTTTTAAAGCTAGCGTGTGATTCTGCATGGGAGAGACAAATATTTAAAGAGATTCCAGACCAGGGTTTTCTCTACAAGTCTGGTTGCTCCCCTTCTGATTTTCAGAGCTGCAGAAAGAAGGATGGGAGTACCTGAAATGAGAAGAGGCAGGTCGCTGCTTCCGGAAGGCCCCCGGGATGGAAAATCAGTCTGAGAGCTCGAACGGGATGCCGTTTGGGACAGTCCAACCATTTCTGGTCATGGAAACCCACCACCAACCCCACACCAAAATGACTGGTGTGGTGAGGTCAGAACAAAAGTTGGCCATGTTAGCCCAGTGCCGTGCTAACCCTCTAATTTTCAAAGATGTCCAAATATCATAGGTTTTTTCAGGAATTCCCAGTTTATGCAGACCATATGAAGGGTTTGTTTATCATTAGACCAGTGCAACTTAAAGTTTTCTTTTAAAATAGGCTCTCACTGAGAGGGTTAGAAGGTAAAAAGTCTAGGGCAGGTTAAATATTGTAGCAAAGGATCTGAATCTGTATCTGTGTATCTGCACCTTGTCCTATTGGCATGAAGGACAGCACAGCTACATCTGCTGGAAGCTGCCCACTGAGGCATGGAGGTGACCTTCCTGATAAACGGCAAAGCGTGCTGTCCCAGAGGTGTCTTCTGGCTTCACAAGTGCTGCTGCCAGGATTAGTGCTGCTCACCTCCTTCAGCAACCAGGAGGAAGGTCTTCTGAGCCCGCTCGTGCTGCTCGCAACTGGGAGCACGTGCGGAGGACCGGCCACAGCCAGGAGCGCGGGCCGCGGGTGCCGGCTCCCCCCACCGGATGGGGG